>NW_027189145.1:2224279-2376572 GCF_040958095.1 Procambarus clarkii | reverse complement strand
AATTTCTCAAATAACAGATGTCTATCATATTACAGTATATTCTTGGTTTTATTTAGTTTAGTTTAATTAGGATAATAAAAAGCTATTAAACACTGGTTTTATAAATTATTTATTAATATGAAACTTTCAGTCATGGGTTACTAAACTATGAAGACACAGACAAAGTGAGTGAAACCTCACTGTAAAGTGAGGTTTACAGTACAGTATTCTCTTATCTGTCCACCCTCACTCATCTTGTTTCATCACAGAAAATGTCTATAAGGAGATTTTACCACATGTAGCTAGGCAATTACGCTTCAGCCTTTAAATTAATGTACAAAGATACGTGTGCCACAAATCAGTGAACGAAAATCATGGAAACTCAGTCATTCACTTGTGTGGACCACTCTGCTGGTGTTTGGTTAATATACTTTACTCGTTGTGTGGACCATTCTGGCTGGTGTTTGGTTCATATGGTTCTCTAATTGTAATCTGTGATAGAATGAGAAAGTTTTCCACCACTCTGTGAACTCTGTCCCAAAATCGTTAGCTTGTGGACCACTTATGGTCCACATGTGTGGTCCACTTGTGTAGTCCACTTGTGTGATCCAACATGTCATATGAGAGAATTATTAATTGTAATCTGTAATTACCTAAGTGTAATTACCTAAGTGTAGTTACAGGATGAGAGCTACGCTCGTGGTGTCCCGTCTTCCCAGCACTCTTTGTCATATAACGCTTTGAAACTACTGACGGTCTTGGCCTCCACCACCTTCTCACTTAACTTGTTCCAACCGTCTACCACTCTATTTGCGAAGGTGAATTTTCTTATATTTCTTCGGCATCTGTGTTTAGCTAGTTTAAATCTATGACCTTTTGTTCTTGAAGTGCCAGGTCTCAGGAAATCTTCCCTGTCGATTTTATCAATTCCTGTTACTATTTTGTATGCAGTGATCATATAACCTCTTTTTCTTCTGTCTTCTAGTTTTGGCATGTTTAATGCTTCTAACCTCTC
The DNA here is from genome assembly GCF_040958095.1 of Procambarus clarkii. Lineage (NCBI taxonomy): Eukaryota > Metazoa > Arthropoda > Malacostraca > Decapoda > Cambaridae > Procambarus > Procambarus clarkii. The sequence continues at coordinate 2,375,578 of NW_027189145.1, read as the reverse complement.
CTCGTAGCTCTTACCCTTCAGTTCTGGGAGCCACTTAGTAGCATGTCTTTGCACCTTTTCCAGTTTGTTGATGTGCTTCTTAAGATATGGGCACCACACAACAGCTGCATATTCTAGCTTTGGCCTAACAAAAGTCATGAACAATTTCTTTAGTATATCGCCATCCATGTATTTAAATGCAATTCTGAAGTTAGAAAGCATAGCATAGGCTCCTTGCACAATATTCTTTATGTGGTCCTCAGGTGATAGTTTTCTATCTAGAACCACCCCTAGATCTCTTTCTTTATCAGAATTCTTTAAAGATTTCTCACATAATATATAGTTGTGTGGGGTCTATGTTCTCCTATTCCACATTCCATAACATGACATTTATTAACATTAAATTCCATTTTCCAAGTGGTGCTCCATCTACTTATTTTGTCCAGGTCTTCTTGAAGGGCATGACAATCATCTAAATTTCTTATCCTTCCTATTATCTTAGCATCATCAGCAAACATGTTCATATAATTCTGTATACCAACTGGTAGATCATTTATGTACACAATAAACATCACTGGTGCAAGAACTGAACCCTATGGTACTCCACTTGTGACATTTCTCCTTTCCGATACATTGCCTCTGATTACTGCCCTCATTTTTCTATCAGTCAGAAATTTTTTTATCCATGATAGAAGCTTACCTGTCACCCCTCCAATATTTTCCAGTTTCCAGAACAACCTCTTATGTGGAACTCTGTCGAAAGCCTTTTTTAGGTCCAGATAGATGCAGTCAACCCAACCATCTCTTTCCTGTAATATCTCTGTGGCTCGATCATAGAAACTGAGTAAATTCGATACACAGGATCTTCCAGATCGAAAACCATACTGTCTGTCTGATATTATATCATTCTCTCTAGGTGTTCTACCCATTTAGTTTTGATTAGTTTTTCTAATACTTTCACTATTACACTTGTCAATGATACAGGTCTATAATTGAGGGGGTCTTCCCTGCTGCCACTTTTGTAGATTGGAACTATGTTAGCCTGTTTCCACACGTCTGCTACGATTCCTGTACACAGGGATGCCTGAAAGATCAGGTGAAGTGGAATGCTGAGCTCAGATGCACATTCTCTCAGAACCCATGGTGAAACGCCTTCTGGGCCAGCTGCTTTGTTCTTACCGAGCTCCTTGAGCATTTTTTCCACTTCGTCTCTAGACACCTCTATGTGCTCTTCTCTGGAATTCTTATTGTATCTGGTTCCCTAAAGATTTCATTTTGTACAAACACACTTTGGAACTTTTCGTTTAGTGTTTCACACATTTCCTTTTCATCTTCCGTGAATCTATTTCCCATTTTCAACCTCTGAATATTATCCTTTACCTGCAATTTGTTGTTTATGAATTTATAGAATAGACCTGGTTCTGTTTTACATTTGTCTGCAATCCCTTTTTCAAAATTTCTTTCGGCTTCTCTCCTCACTGCCGTGTAGTTGTTTCTCGCATCTTTGTATCGCTGGTATGTTTGGGGGTTCGGCCTCTTCCTGTATTGATTCCATTTTTGTGTCTTTTGGTGTCTAGCCCTCTCGCAATTTCTATTGAACCAATCCTGTTTCCTAGTTCTGCATCTCTGTTTTGGTATAAATTTTTTTGTGCCTTTATCATATATTTCACAAAACTTGACATACATCTCATTCACTTCCTTGCCTAGCATCAAGTCTGTCCAATTATACTCACTAAAAAAATTTCTAAGGTCACCATAATGTCCTCTCCTAAAGTCAGGTTTTTCAACTGCATCAACCTTCATATTTTCTCCCAGATTATAACGCATTGCATACTTTGTTCCCAAAAAGACATGGTCACTTTTACCCAAGGGAGGAAGGTACTGAATGTTATATTTCTTCCTCCTTCCTGGTAAATATCAAATCTAGCATGGAGGGAACATCCCCTTCCCTCATCCTCGTAGCTTGTTTAACATGTTGATACAAGAATGTTTCCAGGATGAGGTCTACAAATTTACAGGTCCAGAAATCTTCTGTTTTAGCTTCATATGCTTCCCAGTCTATGGCTTTCAAGTTGAAGTCGCCGACTATCAACAGTCGTGAACTATCGTTATCCGCTCTCGCTATGATCTCATTATTGTTATAAGACTTTCTCTTTACTATCTAGCTCCTCCTTTGACCATGTGCTGCTTAGCGGTGGACTGTATGCATTTATGATCATTAGTTTATCATCCTCATGGCAGATCTCTAGTGCTATTATGTCAACTAATTGTGGATTGGTAGTCATTATTTCGTTCACCTTTAGGTGTTCTTTCACCAGCACAGCAATGCCACCGCCTTTCCTAATTTTTCTGTCTCGTCTCCAAATTGAGTAGCCCCTTGGGAATATGACCTCATTTAAAATTACATCTTCAAGTTTTGTCTCCGTGAGTGCAACAATGTCTGGTGTCTGCAGCTGTATTACATCACTTAACTCCAGTATCTTCGATCTCACTCCATCTATGTTGGTGTATGCAATCTTCAGGAACTTGTTCCCCCTCTCCTTATTCTTCACTCCCCCTCTCTCTATTGATTTTGTTGGTTTGCCTTTATGTACCACTTTACTGGTTTGCCTACCCCTATCACTTTGTAGAAAAAAGAATTTATTTCTTCTTCATTCCTGCTCTCATTTAAATGTTTTGCCTCGGCGAGGTTCAGTTTCAGCTCTCTCTATCTTGTTTTGAAAGATCTCGTCTTAACGACCACCCTTTCCCATCCTCATCACTTTGCAATTTTCTAGCATTCCTTAGTACTTCTTCCATCTGTTTGGCACCGTTTAGGGTGATCCTCAAAGGTCGATCTTTCCCTTTTACGTACCTGCCTATTCTCCTGTAGTCGCACACATTCTCTATGGTTGTAAGACCTTCCACGAGGCCAACAATTTTATCTACTACTTTAGCTTCTTCTACAGCTCTTTCTGACCTAGATGTTATCGCCTTTTCTTTGCAGCCAAAAATGATCAGGGACTTACTCTGATCAACTGTGTTTTGCACCAACTTCGGGTTAGATGCCAATTCTTTTCTCACTTCCAGCCTAATCTGTGATAGAATGGGAAAGTTTTCCACCAGTCTGTGAACTCTGTCTGGACATCGTAAGCAAATCCGAACATCCCCCACTTCAGCGAACCGGGTGAGTAAATCCGGCCTAAAAGTGTGCGAACTAGCGGGTTTGAAGGTTGCTGTGTGCCCTAGTCTCAGGGTGACAGTCACCACTTTTGCCTCCATCATGCTGCCTCTTGGGTCAACGACACCTTTGACCTGGAGTCTTGCAAGTCGTGTTCTCTGCTTGTTCTCCAATATTATTCTGATGACATTACTGTTAGGGTACAGGCAGCATCCACATTGTATGCTAGGTTTAGGTTGTCTGCAACGTGCTAGATTGGTTTCCCACCGGAATGTCCCATGGCTGTCCCGCTTTGGTTACAGGGACCTGGACCTGGGGACATTAGTCGCTTCAACTTTGGTCCAGTCCGCACTCCCTGGTTCTTCTCCTGTTGTTCATCCTGCACCTTTTCCCCCCCTGCTTTCGGCTCCCAAATGTCTGAGGGTTTTGGGGTCGGGGCAGGGTTTAGTTGGTAATAAAACTCGAGCAGCTTCTAGAGCCCCCTTCGGGGTTGAGGACAGAGGCATTCGAGCCGGCTCCTCGTTCCGAGGCTTTTGGTTCCCCCAGCAAGGCCCTCTTCTTCTCAGCCTTACTCCTGGATTCTGCCTTTTTTTCAGGGGTAGAGGGTGTGGAGGATGGCTCTGCCCTGGGGTCCTGAATTGGGAGATCCCGGGGCTGGGGATACGTTAACCTGGGAGGCCTTTGGCCTCCTTTGACACTGCTTGGGTATTGGTGCCCTCTTCATGAGGCTTGTTGTTACAAGGGGAGGGGTTTTCTTACCTCCCTTCCCTGTATGAGTATGATTTGAGGTCGGCTTCTCCCTGGGTTCGGTTCCGGGCTCCCTTGGCTTCCTGGGCTCTGTCTTTACAGAGGTTTTCTGCCTGTCGAATCTCACCTAAGTAGGTTCAGGAGGCTCTTGCTACGTATCCCCCGCGAGACCAGGATTCTGTCTTTGTGATGGATCCATCCTTATTTGAGCTCATTTCTTCTTCTCCGGTTCAGTATTGAGTGCAACTCCAATAAAGAGGTAGACAAGACAGACACAGATATAAATACCTTGAAAAACGCAAAACCGGAACACATTTGCAAATTCTACGCTAAAGGAATATGCAAATATGGAAAATTAGGAGCAAAATGCCATTTTCTGCATCCTCAAAAATGCAGGAACATGTTGGCGAGGGGTACATGCCGTTTTGGAACAGGGTGTAGATACTTCCACCCGAAATTATGTCAATTTTCAATTAGGGACAACAAATGCTACTATCTTCAGTGTCTGGAATTCCACGTGAGAGGTACACAGCATTATAGACGGAAGATCAATATGACACTACTGGAAATTTTTTAGAGGAAGGCAGAAACAGAGTAATAAATATAAGAGAGAGGAACAGTCAGATGGAACCACTACAGGATTACAGAGGGGAAGGGAGATACCCACAAGACTGGAATGCAAACTATTAACAAGCACACAGGTGCTACACCACACAACACCCGTCCTACTACCAAAACTGGGCGAATCACTTCCAAAACAACACACCCTGGACGCAAACACAGTGGCCTCCTTACCAGAGCCTCGGATATTAACACCAAGTAAGGCATCCAGCACTTCCACTAACACGATAACATCATTTATATTTGCCAACATCCAGGGTATAAAAACACGCAAATCCAACAAAGTTCACTTTATTGATGGTCTCCTTCATGAGGCAAATGCAGTGTTTGCAGCCCTAACAGAAACCCACACAAAAGACTACCATGATGGTGAAATATGGATCTCAGAGTACAATCTTTTCAGATGTGATAGGAAACACCGGCTTCAGGGTGGGGTCAGCCTCTACATCAAAGACACACTCATCTGTACTGAGTTGCTAAACACCTCAAATGATATGGTGGAAGTGCTGATAATCAAAATAGAGATTCTAAATGTAGTTATTGTCCTTGTATGTAAGTCACCGGAGGCAAACCCTCAGCAGTTTAAAGACCAACTAATGAAAATAGAGCACTGCTTGGAAAACCTCACAAATCCAGCTCCGAACATCATCCTGCTTGGGGACTTCAACCTACGGCACCTGAAATGGAAGCACCTGGCTAATACAGTAATATCAGAAAGAATACCAGGAAGTAGCCTAAATGAACAGGCACATGCAAATGACCTGCTACGGATATGCGATAGGTTTGCCTTAAACCAGCAAATAGTAGAACCAACTAGGAAGGAGAACACGCTGGACCTCATTTTCACTAATAATGATGAGTTGATCGGGAACATAATGATTACAAATACCTGTTACTCAGATCACAACTTAATTGAAGTTCTGACAACCATGGGGAATGGACCTTCAAAACCAGTCCAGATTCCCGGTGGAGGAGATTTCAGCAAATTCAACTTCAATAATAAACGGATAAACTGGGAGCAAATAAACCAGGACTTCACAGAAATAAACTGGGAAGAACAGCTAGGAAATGCAAACCTGAACCAGTGCCTGGAAAAAATAAGCTCAGTAGCACTAGAAATATGTTCAAACCGCATACCCCTAAGAAAAAAAGAGGAAGAGATGCAGATTGGAACGGGAACGTCATTCCCTATATAGGCGAAGAAAACGAATTGCGGAACAACTTGAGAGTCGCACCCTATCTCAAGAACGGTGAAGAAGGTTAGGTAAAGAAATAGAAACAATTGAACGCAAGCTACAAGAATCATACAAAACCCAGGAGAGGCAAAGAGAGGAAAAGGCCATCAGTGAAATAGAGAGAAATCCGAAATATTTTTTCTCCTGTGTAAAATCAAGATAAAAAACCACATCTAGTATCGGGCCCCTGCGAAAGGGAGATGGAACTTTCACCGATGACAACAAAGAAATGAGCGAGCTACTGAGGAAGCAGTACGACTCTGTTTTCAGTGAGCCATTAAATGCACTAAAGATTGATAACCCAAATGAATTTTTCATGGATATGATACCAATATCAAGTCATATATCAGACGTCACCCTATCCCCACTGGATTTTGAAGAAGCCATAAACAGTATGCCTATGCACTCTGCACCAGGCCCGGATTCTTGGAACTTCATATTCATCAAGAACTAAAAAACCATTATTGCAGGCCCTCCACATTCTGTGGAGACAAAGCCTAGATACTGGCGTTATTCCTGATATACTAAAAACAGCAGAGATAGCACCACTTCATAAAGGAGGAAATAAGGCAGAGGCAAAAAATTACAGACCGATAGCACTAACATTGCACATTATAAAAATTTTTGAGAGAGTGCTAAGAAGTAAGATCACAAAATACATGGAATCACAGCATCTCCATAACCCCGGACAACATGGTTTCAGAACAGGGCGCTCTTGCCTGTTGCAGTTGCTGGACCACTATGATATGGCATTAGATGCTATGGAAGACAAACAAAACGCTGATGTAATTTACACAGATTTCGCTAAAGCTTTTGATAAATGTGACCATGGCGTTATTGCACATAAAATGCGTTCAAAAGGAATTACCGGAAAAATAGGCAGATGGATCTACAATTTCCTGACCAACAGAACCCAATGTGTAATAGTCAACAAAATAAAATCCAGCCCATCAACCATGAAGAGCTCAGTCCCCCAGGGTACTGTGCTTGCTCCAGTACTTTTTCTCATCCTCATATTGGACATAGACAAGAACACAACCTATAGCACTGTATCATCCTTTGCAGATGACACTAGGATCTTCATGAAAGTAGGCAACATAGAGGACACGGCAAACCTCCAGTCAGATGTAGATCAGGTCTTTCTATGGGCTACAGAAAATAATATGGTGTTTAACGAAGATAAGTTCCAGCTTATGCGCTATGGAAAAAATGAAAATATAAAAACGGAAGCCACGTACAAAACTCGGTCAAATTATATAGAACGTAAAGGCAATGTAAAGGATCTGGGTGTACTCATGTCAGAAGATCTTACCTTTAAAAAACACAATAAAGTATCCATCACAACTGCAAGAAAAATGACAGGTTGGATAACAAGAACTTTTCACACTAGAGATGCTATACCGATGATGACACTTTTCAAAACGCTTGTGCTCTCTAGAGTGGAGTACTGCTGCACAATGACAGCCCCTTTCAAAGCTGGAGAAATTGCTGACCTGGAGAGTGTGCAGAGATCCTTTACTGCTAGAATCCACTCAGTAAAACACCTAAACTATTGGGCCCGACTAAAGAGCCTAAATCTGTACTCCCTTGAGCGCAGGCGGGAGAGATACAGAATAATTTACACGTGGAAAATATTAGAGGGGCTGGTCCCAAACCTGCACACAGAAATAACATCACATGAGACCAGAAGACATGGCAGGATGTGCAGAATACCCCCGTTGAAAAGCGGAGGTGCAACAGGTACTCTGAGAGAGAACTCTATCAACATCAGAGGCCCGAGACTGTTCAACACGCTTCCGCTACACATAAGGGGCATAACTGGCAATCCCCTCACAGTGTTCAAGAGAGAACTGGATAAGCACCTCCAAAGGATACCTGATCAACCAGGCTGTGACTCATACGTCAGGCTGCGAGCAGCCGTGTCCAACAGCCTGGTTGATCAGTCCAGCAACCAGGAGGCCTGGTCGACGACTGGGCCGCGGGGACGCTAAGCCCCGGAAGCACCTCAAGATAGCCTCAAGGTAAGGAGGTTCCGGAGTCTTCCTGGCTGGCAGACTGGCCATTCTTTTCGTTGGGGGCATGGCATGGGTTCTGTTGGACCCGCATTCTTGAGTGGCAAGAAACTTCTACCGTTCTGCAGGTTTACCTGTGGGACAGGTTTGAGCAATTACTGTACAATTTAATTTTTATCTGGGGGGACAAGTTTGAGCACCTTAACCCATAACCACTGTGCTACACCAACCGAGAAAACTTGGTCGGTGAAAACCTTCGCCAATCAAAAAAACAACTTTTGAATATTTCGTACCCATTCAAAATGCGTGCGCGGTAGGTTCAGTACGAAATGGACCTCGAGTGAGAGGCAGCTATCTTAGAAAAAATTCCCAGAATGCCCTAGGGCTGCTGGCTAGGTTAGTACTGAGTGAGCAACAATGGGTGGCACACATGCCTCTGGCTCCCAAACACCTGTCCGACACGGTGTTGAAGATAGATGAACAGTGTTAGTGGTTTCCATAGTGGTGTTTTCCATAGATATTTTCAAGAATAGCTGATTCTTTTCCAAAATGGTTGAATCTCTTCCTGGTTGTCCGAATCTCTTCCAGAATGACTGAATCTCTTCCAGTGAGGGTCCTTTCAAAGAGATCTTTTCAATTGTAACCCCTCCTGTTACCTGTTAAAAAAATTCACTAAAATTACAATATGTACAGTTTCACGCACTATTTACACAATAACACACTGTATTACATACTCAGTACTTCGGAAGTGAGTAATAATCAACGAAGTAGTCCATGGTACACAGCGCGACTTCACTCTCAGTGCACCAGGTACAGATAAATTTTCGCTTCCTGTTTCTTCATTCTGTGTGCTTGCAAATAACGCACTCACATACACCCTTGGCTTTAGTACTTGTAGGTTGTATGTAGCCAAGCTTGTAAAGCATAAGGTATTATTGAAAAGATTATAGGAAAATATCAATTTGTAAGATAGTCTTGAAAAGATCGCTTTGTGTGGTCCTACACAGGAAGAAATTCAGCTTACCTCAAAGAGTGTCCATCAGTCAGAAAAAAAATCAGCTAGCCTCAAAGAGTATCTGTCAGTCAGGAAGAGATTCAGGTATTCTTGAAAATATCTATGGAAAACACCACCATGGAAGCTGCTAACACTGTTCATTTATACTACTTGTATCAGAAGCATCATCACTGAATGCAGAAAACAATTCATCTATGAATCATCTAAATAAATTGTAGATAGCATAGGATTGCAAGGGTGACGCTCAGAGCTACAACTGGATACACTCGCTGTATCGTCCTCATAGGTGCTGTATCACTTGCATCCGACCTTTGTGTTAGGTCCTTATTGCGCCTAGCTTCACCAATATTATGACCCTTATGTTCTTAAAATAATAAGGTTTGAATTTCACCGACAGCGTTACCTTTCAATACCGCGTCGGACAGGTGTTTGGGAGCCAGAGGTGTGTGCGCCACCCATGGTTGCTCATTCAGTACTAACCCAGTCAGCAGCCCTAGGGCATTCTGGGAATTTTTTCCAAGATGGCTGCCTCTCACTGGAGATCCTAAGAGTCCATTTCGTACACATCTAGAATTGGTACCGAAAAATCAAAAAGAGTTTTCTCGGTTGGCGCAGTTTCCCGCTGACTGAGAATACTCGGTTGGCGCAGTTAAGTGGTTAAACCCACTTGATGGTAAGCACTTCTCAAGTCTAGCATGCTGTATACTTTAAATCTAGCAACATTATTCACAATCTCAAATATATGCGGTAAGGGGTAGGCATCAAGCCCCATGATTGTTTGTGAATAATGTTTGTGAAGTCAAAATTGATTGATTGTGAATAATCTGCAACCATTCTTTTCTTGTGATGTTCTCCTTTAGTTACTAATACCTGGGCTCTCCATGGAGAATGACTGGGTCTAATTATCTCTTCACATAGTATCCGAGCGGTCTTGGATTCAATAAGCAACTTGTCAGCCTCAGAATAGCGTCTGGATTTTACAGCAATCGGCTTGCAGTCTGGTGCTAAATTACTGAAGAGAGATGGAGCCGGAACTTTGACGGCAGCTAATCCACATATTCTAAGGGGAGGTCTATCTCCTCCAAAAGCCATCTCGAGCACAGAATGATTTTGTAAGAAGTTATGGCCCAAAATCACATCAGCACACAAATCGGGTAACATTTTGAGATTCACACCATGGTACGTTTCTCCTTGCAATTCTAAGTCTACAGAACACTGACCGAGGAATTTTGAAGAGAACAATACAGTAGCCATAGAAACTGCCCCATTGTCAGGATAGACGAGTAACCCACTCTGCTCGGCAATATTCTTATGAATAAAGTTCTCAGAGCTACCACTGTCAATCAGTACACTGACTGGAATACCATTGATCTTAGAGCTAAGCACTGATTTATTGAGACAAGAGGGCGAAGTCCCAGCTAAAGTAGTGAGCATAGCAGCGGATTGTTGGGTGTTTGAAGCACTCTTAGACTGTTTCAGAGATCGGCAAACCTAAGCATAATGACCCTTTTTCTTGCAATACATACACAGAGCCTCTCTAGCTGGACATCGACTGCGAGGATGTCGAGTATGACCACAAAAGAAGCACTTTAAGCCAATAGTTGTAGATGCAGAAACTGTTTCAACTTTTTCTTCTGCACTTTCTTGTCCTCCTGAGTCCTCCAGGTCTAATGAGAGTGCCATGGCAGCGTTTGTAGCCCCTGGCTGAGCATAAGAGGCAGAAAGTTTCAGTGCCGTTTCTAGAGTATGTGGTCAAAGGCTAACTGTAAGTCTAAAAGTTTTATTTTCAAGTAAGCGCTGCCTTATTGTGGCAGAACCTAGCCCATTAACCCTCAAACCGCGCATATCATATATAAATGATATCAGTGACAAAACCGGAACCGCGCACATCATTTATATATGATTTCGTGTCTAGCGCTATAATTTAAACGCCCCGCCTGGGATAGGGGTAGTCATCGGCGAGCCTCGACCAAACATAAACAAACCCCGCCTGGGAAAAAAATCCAGCGTGGGTCCCCTTTGTGTACAGAGCTCAGTTACCCGGTGGACACCATGGCGAGCACATCACGTTCCGACGACCGACCCCGCTCAGCGAGACGTTCCTCGAGACCTCTGACCGAGGACGAAATTACTCGTAATTTGTTCCCAGATGGTGATGAGTCTGATATAGACGACTCAGACTTTGATCATGACTATACACAGCCCTCAGAGGTGGATACGACCGACGACGAGTGTGAACATGCTGGCTCCACCAGGGCTAGGCCTAGCATCTCGCCCATGCCTCCTCGCCCTCACTCCACCCCAATTTCAGCAAGACCACACAGTTCATGTGCTCCCTTGCAAGATATTGATGTTTTGCTCGACGATTCTGAAGAAGGTGAATCATTTTCCGGTTTTAGTGACTTAGAATCGGAAACTAGTTTTGCTAGTGCCAGTGGAGGAGTGTGTGGTGTTGCCAAGCGACAATTTGTCGCGTCAGCAGCATCTGGCCAGCCATGCGGCACCGCATGGCACCACAGGAACAAAGACCCTCAACATCGAGGAATTTTCCATCACCATCCCTGCCCGCCCCTACTGTTCCTAGACCTGCTTCAGCTCCTGGTACACGGTTTCCTCGCCGTGGTGCCGCTATTGGCTCTAGAAAGACACCCAGTGTTTTTGTGTGGAGTGATGGGACAGATTTTGTTCCACAAATTCCTGTTTTTGATAATTCGGATGTTGGAATTACAGACATTTTCCCTGATAAAGGTGCAGATATGTGTGAAATGGACTATTTTACTGCATATTTTGATGAGCCGCTAATGGAACATCTTGTTCAGGAGACGAACAAATATGCGAGTGATCTCATTGATGAGGAGGAGTTATCCGATTTTTCACGTTTGCAGCGATGGAAAGATACGACTGTAGGTGAAATGTATGTGTTTTTGGCACTGTGTATGTTGATGAAACATTGTGTCAAACACGTAATCGATCATTATTGGAGCAAAGACCATACTGTTCCAACACCAATGTTTGGCAAATATATGTCTCGAGACCGATTTGCAATAATCCTCAGGTGTCTTCACTTTGCAAATGATGAAGATAGGCTTTGGAAGGTAAGGCACGTACTGAATGAACTTATCGGAAAGTACAGGGATTTCTACGTACCAGCTCAGAAGCTTGTGATTGACGAATCCCTTGTGCTTTTCAAAGGACGTCTTGCCTTCAAGCAGTATATTCCCTCCAAACGCCACCGATTTGGATTGAAATTCTTTGTACTCTGTGACTGTGAAACAGGAATTGTGTTACATATGATAATGTATACGGGTACAAATGTAGACATTCCTGCTAATGACCAACATGGCTTCTCAGGTAGTGTTGGGATCGTCTCAAAGCTCTCCAAATGTACTCACTAGAAAGGAGACGAGAGATATACCAAATAATATACACATGGAAAATACTGGAGGGACAAGTCCCAAATCTGCACAGTAAAATAACAACGTACTGGAGTGAACGACATGGAAGAAAATGCAGAATAGAACCAGTGAAGAGCAGAGGTGCCATGGGCACAATCAGAGAACACTGTATGAACATCAGAGGTCCACGGTTGTTCAACGTCCTACCAGCGAGCATCAGAAATATTGCAGGAACAACCGTGGACGTCTTCAAGAGGAAACTAGAATGTTTTCTTCAAGAAGTGCCGGACCAACTGGGCTGTGATGTATGTGGGCCTGAGGGCCACTCCAAGCAACAGCCAGGTGGACCAAACTCACAAGTCAAGTCTGGCCTCGGGCCAGGCTTGGGGAGTAGAAGAACTCCCAGAACCCCATCAACCTGGTACCAGGTATCACTCAATATGTACATGTTTTTGCACCAGTATTGAACATTTAGAAGGCCTTGAGACTGTGATACTCCTCAAAACATTTGACATAGCACAAAGGGACCTCACACGTTGTGCACCAAGTTAAGACCACTTTACATTTCTGTTCCCTCTTTTGTGTGGTCTTACATACAATACACTCACACTGGTCTACTGCACGTTTTCCAGTTGGTGGTAAATTCGTTATATTGTGTGTCAGAAAGGCATTCTTGAAAGCAAGCCTGGGTTTGGGAGCATGGTGCATTCACAATCACAATGACTCTTTATATGCCAGAAATTGGTTTGGCAAATGTTTCTAGTAAATGTGTCACTACAGTAAAACTGAACACACGGAAATTTTGTTTACCACCTGTTTGGTGGTAAACGGATCACAGTGAACATTTATATGCCAGAAATTGGTTTGGCAAACGTTTCTAGTAATTGTGTCACTACAGTAAAACTGGACGCATGGAAATTTCGTTTACCATCTGTTTTCACAAGATACATATTGTAACTGTTCAGCATTGTTACGTCAACAAGGTGGAAAAACAACTTGGTCGCCTTCACTGTTTTCTGTACACACTCGACTGACCTCACCGTCATATCACATTTATCTACCAAACGCATGTGATGTTATAGTCCTTCACACAGTCTGGCTTATAGATTACAGAGCACCACTTGGTTTACGAACTTTAGTTATCCGAAACTTCCAGTTTCCCGATTGGGGTTGGGGAGTCATGTTACACGAACTAAGTTCGGGTAGGAAGTAGTCCGCCAAGCTTCACGCCGGCCGGGGTTGGGGTTATCCTACACGAACCAAGTTCGGGTAAGGAAGCGGTCAGACAAGCGTCATGCCGGCCCGTGGTGGTGGGTGGGTGGGAGATGGTTCAGTTGCTCACTGACCGTGTCGGGCACCGCCTGCTACCCTGTGACGTCACAGACTCACGGTCTATTGTTCCCATTGTTTGAATTTGTCACGAGACTGGAGTGTTCATTCCGTGACTTTGTTTTACATATCAGCACAATCAAGGAACATCCGTGCACCATATCGACTCCAAATGCACGCATTGTGTCAGTGAAAGCATCTACAAGCGGGTTACGTAAAAGAAGAGGTCAGTGATGACATTTGAGAAGAAAGTTGAAATAATTAAGAAGGTGGAGAGTGGTGTCCCGAGAAGTGTCGTGTGCGCTGAATATGGCATTAGTAAAAGTACTGTTTTTGATCTTCTTAAGGCTAAACCTATCATTTTTACTTTTTCTCTAGAAGTGAATGTGATAAAGCAATACGAAATAGGAAGGTAGTAAGTAAAGCAAAGGTGGAGAGTGTTGATAACACAGTGTGGGAGTAGTACAAACAGAGACGTGAAGTTTGATGACGATGAAGCCAGTGGCAGGCTGGCTGCTCATGGAAAAGGCGCGTAAATTTCACCAAGCAATGAAAATTACTCAAGAGTGTGTATACAGTGATGGATGGCTCAGAAGTTTTAAAACCCGTCATGGCATTAGGTTCATTAGAGTGCATGGTGAAAGACAATCTGCTGATATTGTTGGTGCTGATGAGTATGTAAGTAAATTTGCGGAGATGGTGCAGGAACAAAATTTATCTTCAGAGCAAATTTATAATGCTGATGAGACAGGTTTGCACTGGCATATGCTTCCCACAGAAACGATGGCTCATAGTGGTGAGGACGATTAAGGTTGTTATAAACAGAACAAACAGAGAATTTCTTTGTTGTGCTGTGCAAATGCAGCTGGCATGCACAAATTAAAATTACTTGTGATTGGAATTAGTAAAAACCCCAGGGCTTTAAAGTCAGCCAGGTACCTCCCTGTGATTTATAAGAACCAGCAAGTGCGTGGATGTCTCGAGTAATATTTGTCGAGTGATTTAATAAGAACTTGTACCCGAGGTGAAGGAGCACCTGAAAAGTGTTGGTCTCCCGCAAAACAGCAAAGTTGTGCTGCTGTTAGATAACAGTTCAACGCATCCACGAGGTGATGAGCTAGTATATGGCAATATTATTGGAACGTTCTTGCCACCCAATACAACTTCAGTGATCCAACCCATGGATCAAGGAATAATTAAGAACCTTAAACACCACTACAAGAGGATGTTTGCCAGACGTCTTAATAATCAGCTTGGAACACTTAAGGACTTTTATAAAGTCTTCACAATAAAGTCAGCTATCTGGACTATTGCTAGTGCGTGGGATGAGGTAAAGCAGACAACACTAAGAAATGGTTGGAAAAACTTTGGCCCACGTCAAGTCTGTTTCCTGACGAAGATGACGAGGCAGATTTTGAAGGATTTGCGGTGAAGAAAGTTAGCGAGAAGAAAAATTAAGAGAGGAACTCCTAGCCTATGTCAAGGGGATTAAGTCCCCTGAGCTGAGAGCAGAACTGGTAACTGAAACAATAGAAGATGACATCGATAGATGGATGGATTTTGATGAAGAAGCCCCAAACAATCAAAACATGACTAATGATGAAATTATAGAATTAGTATGTACAGCAAAAAAGCCAGACGAGTGCAATGAAGAAGATGGAGAGGAAGAGGAAGAGGATGAAGAAACGTTAAAGGAAAATTGTAATGTGGAAAAAATTCAGAATTTTTTTTAAGAAATTCTGGCATTTATGGACACGAGTAACAGCGAGTTTGAAATTAAGGACATGATGACTCAGTATAATTTGTATATGAAGTTTTTAAAAACAAGAGCCAAGGGACTGAAACAAATGTCAATTAAAGAGTCTTTTGCAATGGCTTCCAAGAAAGCTCGCATTGCATCACCTGCACCTGACTCATCTCATGTTGGCCCAGTCAACCCAACAACTTCAGTCAACCCAAAAACTTCAGTCAAACCAACACCATCAACATCCACCACCACCTCTTCCATGTAAATAACTATGCTTCATCAACATCAGTCATCAACATAAGCAGATCAGGACTTCAATTATTGGTGAGTACAAACAAAATATGGTCGCATTTATGCTATGAACCTGTCGATTTTACCCCTAGATTTTTTCACACATTTTTTATATATTTTTCCTCCATTTCTCGTATACGAACTTACATGTTAACCGACGGGTCTCGTCCCCAAGGGGTTCGGAAACCAAGTGGTGCTCTTTATTTGTTTTGTTCTTTTCACCCTGCCACCGTCCACCATTGTGCCATTGTGAACGGTGGTCAACATGTTCACTTCTCTCTTGTCTTTCCACTGCACTAAGAGTTTTTGATCACTTTTTCTTAGCTGACAGTCACCAACTTCAAGAATATTGTCAAATACTGGCATTTCCCTTCTTCTTGCCTTTACTGTGTCACTCACACTAGTTCTATTTTCAAGCAAGAACCTAGTTAGCGAGGGACTTGTATAATAGTTATCTGTGTATAAAATGTGGACTTTGTTCAGCCATGGTGCCATCAGTGTCTTCACTATAGAAACCATGTTGGTCCTTACTGCTTGATACCTGCTTGATGGGGTTCTGAGAGGAGTTCTACGACCCAAGCCCGGCCCGAGGCCAGACTTGACTTGTGAGAGTTTGGTCCACCAGGCTGTTGCTTGAAGCGGCCCTCAGGCCCACATACCACCACAGCCCGGCTGGTCCGGCACTCCTTGAAGAAAACAATCTAGTTTCCTCTTGAAGATGTCCACGGTTGTTCCGGCAATATTTATGATGCTCACTGGGAGGGTGTTGAACAACCGCGGACCCCTGATGTTCATACAGTGTTCTCTGATTGTGCTTATGGCACCTCTGCTCTTCATTGGTTCTATTCTGCATTTTCTTCCATGTCGTTCACTCCAGTACGTTGTTATTACGTTGTACGTTAGTACGTTGTTAAGACAGCTAATGTAGTCCCAATTTACAAAAAGGGTGACAGGCAAGAGTCACTGAACTACAGGCCAGTTTCCCTAACTTGTATACCATGCAAGGTGATGGAGAAGATTGTGAGGAAAAGGCTCATAAAGCATCTGGAGGGAAACAGCTTTGTAACACACCACCAGCATGGGTTCAGAGATGGTAAATCGTGCCTCACAGGCCTAATAGAATTCTATGACCAAGCAACACAAATTAGGCAGGAAAGAGAAGGGTGGGCAGACTGCATTTTCTTGGACTGTCAGAAAGCCTTTGACACAGTACCTCACAAAAAGCTGTTACAAAAGTTGGAGCAGCAGGCAGGAGTAAAAGGTAAGGTGCTCCAGTGGATAAGGGAGTATCTAAGCAATAGGAAACAGTGAGTAACAGTGAGGGGGGGCATTAGAGTGGCAAGATGTCACCAGCGGGGTTCCACAGGGCTCTGTTCTCGGATACATCCTGTTTCTAGTGTATGTAAACGACCTTCCAGAGGTTATAGACTCATTCCTCTCAATGTTTGCTGATGACGCAAAAATTATGAGAAGAATCAAAACGGATGAAGATAGACAGAGACTACAGGACGACCTGGACAAACTGGAGGAATGGTCTAGAAAATGGCTGCTAAAGTTCAACTCAGGAAAGTGTAAAGTAATAAAATTAGGCGAAGGGAGCAGAAGGCTGATCACAAGGTACCATCTGGGAGGTGAAATCCTACAAGAGTCAAATAGAGAGAAAGATCTGGGGGTCGGTATCACACCGAACCTGTCCCCAGAGGCCCACATCAAAAGGATATCATCAGCGGCATATGCTAGACTGGCCAATATAAGAACTGCCTTTAGAAACTTGTGTAAGGAATCGTTCAGGACCCTGTATACCACTTATGTAAGATCAATCATGGAGTATGCAGCTCCAGCCTGGAGTCCATACCTAGTTAAACACAAGACAAAGTTAGAGAAGATTCAGAGGTATGCCACCAGACTGGTCCCAGAACTGAGAGGAATGAGTTACAAGGAAAGGCTAAGGGAGCTGAACCTCATGTCCCTGGAAAACAGAAGAGTAAGGGGAGACATGATAACCACCTACAAAATTCTCAGGGGAATTGACAGGGTGGACAAAGACAAACTCTTTAGCGCGGGTGGAATACGAACAAAGGGACATATACGTGGCTCCTTTCCCTGACTACGAGGCAGTCGGGGTCGATACCTTTTGGCAGGACTGGTCGAGGTGGGGTTACCTTTACCTCTTCCCCGCTGTTCCGCTGTTGCTCCAGGCCCCTGGCTCGCTAGGAGACTTACCAGGGGGAGAGTAGTCCTCTTGGGCCCCTTGGTGGCCGACCCAGCCTTGGTTTCAGGGGCTGCTTGCTCTGTGTCTGAACCTGGGGGTCTTCCTGCCCTCTGCCTTTTTCAGGAGATCTCCCCAGTCTGCTACATGGCTGGTTCAATCTTCCCCTCGAGTCTTCGTGTCTGGTATTTTTTTACTCGAGTCTATCACCATTTGTATGGTGAGCAGGTGGCTTCTTTGATGGTGTCCCACGTGTGTGCTTTGTCTCGGTGTCAGTATGAAGTTTCCTGGCGGTCCTTTCAGTTTTTCTTATCCCTTCGTAGGTTTACTTAGGTTTCTGATGCTGTGGTGTTGTCTTTTCTTTCGTGGTTGTTACAGGACCGTCATCTTAGACCTAATACTGTCGCGTCTTATCGTGTGGCGCTGGCAGAGCCACTACAGCTTGTGTTCGGGGTCGATTTAACTTCTCTACCGTTCCACAAGCTGTCTCGTGCATTATTTCACCTCTGGCCTGTTCACTCGCTACCTGCGTCATCCTGGTCTTTGGATCGGGTGCTCTCCTTTCTCTCTCCTCCTCCGTTTGTAGTGGCCCCTTGGGTTAAGGATTGTTTCTCTAAGGCTCTTTTTCCTGTTGGAATTGGCCTCTGGGGGTCGGGTCTGTTAGCTTCATGCTCTCCTCTGGCGCAGAGGTTACTGCCTGTTTGGTCCTGGTAGTAGGTTTGTTCAATTGCAGCTGTCTCCTTTTATGGCAAAGAATGGGACTCCTGCTTTCTGGAGCAGTCCTTGGGTTGTTGATGGTTGGTTAGGCTGGGGGGGGTGCGTCATGTTTTGTGTCCAGTTGCGGCTCTCTGCCATTATCTGTGTAATTAGCTAAGTGTAGTTACAGGATGAGAGCTACGCTCGTGGTGTCCCGTCTTCCCAGCACTCTTTGTCATATAACGCTTTGAAACTACTGACGGTCTTGGCTTCCACCACCTTCTCCCCTAACTTGTTCCAACCGTCTACCACTCTGTTTGCGAAAGTGAATTTTTTTTATATTTCTTCGGCATCTGTGTTTAGCTAGTTTATATCTATGACCTCTTGTTCTAAAAGTTCCAGGTCTCAGGAAATCTTCCCTATCGATTTTGTCAATTCCTGTTACTATTTTGTATGTAGTGATCATATCACCTCTTTTTCTTCTGTCTTCTAGTTTTGACATATTTAATGCCTCTAACCTCTCCTCGTAGCTCTTGCCCTTCAGTTCTGGGAGCTACCTAGTAGCATGTCTTTGCACCTTTTCCAGTTTGTTGATGTGCTTCTTAACCCTTAAAGTGCGCATCACGTCATATGAAGTGTAAATCGTTTTACCAGTCAACTGCGCTTCACGTCATATGACGATTATGGGTACCGCGCACGATTTGAATGGCCCGCGGTGTAGCTGGGGGTCCCATACGCTGCCCAGGGGCTATAGTAAACAGCGGCCATTTTGAAAAAAATTCCCGCTCACGAACCGAAGGCATGGGAGGCCTCAGTTTAGCGAGTCACCATGGCGAGCGCACGGTCAAACGCCTCACGGGCACGCACCACTCAATCCCTCACCCCAGAGCAAATAGCCCACGAATTATTCTCTGAAGGTGAAGAAAGTGTGTTTGATGATTCAGAGAACGATGAGGATTATACACAGTTGTCGGGTGATAGTAGCAGCAGCAGTGAGAGTGAGAATGACCGCCATGCCATGGCAAGGCCTCTACGCTCACCCATGCCTCCTCAGCCAGTTTCTACCCCAATTCTACCACGACCTCACAGTTCCTGTGGATATTTTCTGTTTGAGGGTGACGAGTCAGAGGGAGGTGACACCTTTACTGGGTTTAGTGACTCAGATCATAGTTTTATTGATCCTGTGGCTGGTACCAGTGGTGTAACTGGGCGAGAAATTGTCGCGTCAGCAGCATCTCGCCCGGCCAAGCACCACCGCATGGCACCACATGAGGGACCAATACCCTCGTGTTCACGTGCATCCACCTCACGTGCATCCACCTCACGTACATCCACCTCACGTGCATCCACCTCACGTGCACCCACCTCACGTGCACGTAGCCGCCGTGCTTCTCGCAGACGGTATTCAGCTCCTGGTCGCCGGTATGCATCGCTTCCTCGCTGTCTTTCCTCTGCATCTCGCAAGACGCCTGGTGTACTTGAGTGGAGTGATGGTGACGATTTTATTCCTAATATTCCTCACTTTGTTGATAAAGATGTAGGGATTACAAACCTTTTCCCTAATCAAGGTGAGGACATGGCTGAGATGGAATATTTTACAGCATTCTATGATGAACCACTCGTGGAATACATTGTACACCAAACGAACCTGCATGCTGCTTACCTGATTGAGAGGGAAATCACAGAATCTTCACGACTGCAGCGTTGGAAAAATACCACAGTTGCGGAAATGTATGTGTTTTTGGCACTCTGTTTGTTGATGAAGCACTGTCACAAACATGCAATAAGTGACTATTGGAGCAAGGACAAGACAATACCAACACCTTTATTCGGGAAATATATGTCACGAGACAGGTTTCAGATACTCCTCAGGTGTCTACATTTTGGAAGTGTTCAGGACCGAACACCTGATGATAGACTGTGGCGAGTGAGGCACTACATGAACGATGTTATTGGAAAATTCAGAGATTTTTACGTACCAGCACAGAAGCTGGTGGTTGATGAATCTCTCGTACTTTTCAAGGGACGTGTTCCATTCAAACAGTACATTCCCTCAAAACGAAACCGATTTGGCCTGAAATTTTTTGTTCTTTGTGATTGTGAGACAGGATACGTGTTACCATGATTCTGTTCTCGGCTAGTGATGTAGACATTCCCGGTAACGACGAACATGGATTCTCGGGGAGCGTAGTGAAGACCATCATGGCTCCGTGGATGAACAAGGGACACATTTTATACACGGATAATTACTATACAAGTCCCTTGCTAGCTCGGTTCTTGCTAGAAAATAGAACCGGATTGGTTGGTACAGTAAAGCCACAACGAAGGGAAATGCCTGTGTTTGACAACGACATTGCAGTTGGTGAGTGTCAGAGAAGGAAAAGTGATAACATTCTGTCAGTTTGGTGGAAAGACAAAAGAGAGGTGAACTTGTTGACAACAATTCATGATGGAACAATGGTGAACAGTGGGAAAGTGAACCATAAAACAAATGCACCACTATATAAGCCAGACTGTGTTTTAGACTATAATATCAACATGCGGTTGATTGATAAATCAGACATGATGATTGGCACTGCAGAGTGTGTGCGGAAGACATGTAGGTGGACGAAAAAAGTGTTCTTCCATCTTGTGGACATGAGCATGCTGAACTGTTTCAACATATACCTTGTGAGAACTGGACGTAAGCCCACTTTCCGTGACTTTGTATTTGATGCTGCAATACAGTTATTAGGAAAGTTTGCAAAAGATGTCCCAGGTATTCAGCGGCCCATCATAAACCCACTGTTGCAGCATGCTGGTACTCCACGCCTCGCTCACACTGAAGGCTTCCTAGCACACAGACTCAAGTATTTGCCACCAGCTGGGAAGCGTGCAATAGCCCAACGTAATTGCTTGGTGTGTAAAACAACGACACGTAGAGACAAGAAACGGAAGCTTGTGCAAACATGGTGTGAAACGTGTGGTATCCCATTATGTGCTGTCGACTGCTTCAATGACTACCACAGTCTAGAAATCTTCTAAGTGTGCTTCAAAGTGTGTATAGCGTGTGCGAGTGTGTAAATATGTAAACATATAAGCAGATAGCGTGTGCGTGTGTGTAAATATATACAAATATAAGCAGAACATACAATATAATAGACTGTAATAACATATTATATTGCCGTAATTGAAAACATTTGTGTGCGCCTGTGTATACTCAAATATGCAACAATTATTGATACAAAATATGTTCAAACAGTATTTGAAACACAATTAGTGAAAAAAATTGGATAAAATGCGCCTAGACGTTGAAAATAAATAGCACGAAAATATATTTGTGGCAACTCTGGCTGTTTGAGGACCGCGCGCAACGCCTCTGGGGCGCGTACTGCATGAGCGAACATGCAGATTGTGACGTCATCACTGAGCTTTCCGGCTTTATTGCAACAAAAGTAAGTACAATAGAATTTTTTTTTATTTTTCCCGTGATCAGTGAACAGAACTTAACAGATTAGCAAAAAAAAAAAAAAAATTTTTTTTTTTTTCAAAATGACATGCGCCTGTGGGGGATGGCAGGATATTAGACCCCGAGCATGTTAAGGGTTAAGATATGGGCACTACACAACTGCTGCATATTCTAGCTTTGGCCTAACAAAAGTCATGAACAATTTCTTTAGTATATTGCCATCCATGTATTTAAAAGCAATTCTGAAGTTAGAAAGCGTGGCATAGGCTCCTCGCACAGTATTCTTTATGTGGTCCTCAGGTGATAGTTTTCTATCTAGAACCACCCTTAGATCTCTTTCTTTATCAGAATTCTTTAAAGATTTCTCACATAATATATAGGTTACCTACCTACCTTGAGCTACCTTGAGGTGCTTCCGGGGCTTAGTGTCCCCGCGGCCCGGTCGTCGACCAGGCCTCCTGGTTGCTGGACTGATCAACCAGGCTGTTAGACGCGGCTGCTCGCAGCCTGACGTATGAGTCACAGCCTGGTTGATCAGGTATCCTTTGGAGGTGCTTATCCAATTCTCTCTTGAACACTGTGAGGGGTTTGCCAGTTATGCCCCTTATGTGTAGTGGAAGCGTGTTGAACAGTCTCGGGCCTCTGATGTTGATAGAGTTCTCTCTCAGAGTACCTGTTGCACCTCTGCTTTTCAACGGGGGTATTCTGCACATCCTGCCATGTCTTCTGGTCTCATGTGGTGTTATTTCTGTGTGCAGGTTTGGGACCAGCCCCTCAATTATTTTCTACGTGTAAATTATTATGTATCTCTCCCGCCTGCGCTCAAGGGAGTACAGATTTAGGCTCTTTAGTCGGTCCCAGTAATTTAGATGTTTTACTGAGTGGATTCTAGCAGTAAAGGACCTCTGCACGCTCTCTAGGTCAGCAATTTCTTCAGCTTTGAAAGGGGCTGTCAATGTGCAGCAGTACTCCACTCTAGAGAGCACAAGCGTTTTGAAAAGTATCATCATCGGTATAGCATCTCTAGTGTGAAAAGTTCTTGTTATCCAACCTGTCATTTTTCTTGCAGTTGTGACGGGTACTTTATTGTGTTCTTTAAGGTCTTCCGACATGAGTACACCCAGATCCTTTACATTGCCTTTTCGTTCTATGTTATGATTTGCCTGAGTTTTGTACGTGGTTTCAGTTTTTATATTTTCAATTTTTCCGTAGCGCATGAGCTGGAACTTATCCTCGTTAAAGACCATATTATTTTCTGTAGCCCATAGAAAGACCTGATCTACATCTGATTGGAGGTTTGCCGTGTCCTCTATGTTGCCAACTCTCATGAAAATCCTAGTGTCATCTGCAAAGGATGATACAGTGCTATAGGTTGTGTTCTGGTCTATGTCCGATATGAGGATGAGAAAAAGTACTGGAGCAAGCACAGTACCCTGGGGGACTGAGCTCTTCACGGTTGATGGGCTGGATTTTATTTTGTTGACTATTACACATTGGGTTCTGTTAGTCAGGAAATTGTAGATCCATCTGCCTATTTTCCCGGTAATTCCTTTTGAACGCATTTTATGTGCAATAACACCATGGTCACATTTATCAAAAGCTTTTGCGAAATCTGTGTAAATTACATCAGCGTTTTGTTTGTCTTCCATAGCATCTAATGCCATATCATAGTGGTCCAGCAACTGCGACAGGCAAGAGCGCCCTGTTCTGAAACCATGTTGTCCGGGGTTATGGAGATGCTGTGATTCCATGTATTTTGTGATCTTACTTCTTAGCACTCTCTCAAAAATTTTTATGATGTGCGATGTTAGTGTTATCGGTCTGTAATTTTTTGCCTCTGCCTTATTTCCTCCTTTATGGAGTGGTGCTATCTCTGCTGTTTTTAGTATGTCAGGGATAACGCCAGTATCTAGGCTTTGTCTCCACAGAATGTGAAGGGCCTGCGATAGTGGTTTTTTACAGTTCTTGATGAATATGGAGTTCCAAGAATCCGGGTCTGGTGCAGAGTGCATAGGCATACTGTTTATGGCTTCTTCAAAATCTAGTGGGGATAGGGCGACGTCTGATATGTGATTTGATGTTGGTATCATATCCATGAAAAATTCATTTGGGTTATCAATCTTTAGTGCATTTAATGGCTCGCTGAAAACAGAGTCGTACTGCTTCCTCAGTAACTCGCTCATTTCTTTGTTGTCATCGGTGAAAGTTCCATCTCCCTTTCGGAGGGGCCCGATACTAGATGTGGTTTTTGATCTTGATTTTGCATAGGAAAAAAATATTTCGGATTTCTCTCTATTTCACTGATGGCCTTTTGCTCTCTTTGCCTCTCCTGGGATTTGTATGATTCTTGTAGCTTGAGTTCAATTGTTTCTATTTCTCTACCTAACCTTCTTCGCCGTTCTTGAGATAGGGTGCGACTCTCAAGTTGTTCCGCGATTCGTTTTCTTCGCCTATATAGGGAATGACGTTCCCGTTCCAATCTGCATCTCTTTCTCTTTTTTCTGAGGGGTATGCGGTTTGAACATATTTCTAGTGCTACTGAGCTTATTGCTAGACACCAGCTAATACAGATCATAATATGTTAGGGACAATTTGAAATGTAGTCTCAAAGAGGGAATCAAAACTGAGCCACACACACAAACTATTTGGATAGAATTAAACGAAAAAGCAAATAATATTATAATAGGAGTTATATATAGGCCACCAAATTTAGACAGAATGGAAGCAAAGCATCTACGGGATGAAATATCTAGAGCATCTAGATCTAACAGTATTTACGTCATGGGTGACTTTAATTATAGTGGAATAAACTGGGTGAACAAAACAGGGAATAGTGAAGCAGAAGATTTTCTAGAATTAATTGACGATTGCTTTCTTACGCAACACATTAAGGAACCAACGCGGGAAAATAATATTTTAGATTTAGTGTTAACTAACAGGGAAACACAAATTAATGACATCGAAATAGGGAGTGAGCGAGGGAACAGTGATCACAAAGTAATCAGATTTAACATAGAATGGAATAGACCTGTAGGAGAAAATTCTGTTAAAGTGCCACCAAAATTTAGGCCACCAAATTTAGACAGAATGGAAGCAAAGCATCTATGGGATGAAATATCTAGAGCATCTAGATCTAACAGTATTTATGTCATGGGTGACTTTAATTTTAGCGGAATAAACTGGTTGAACAAAACAGGGAATAGTGAAGCAGAAGATTTTCTAGAATTAATTGACGATTGCTTTCTTACGCAACACATTAAGGAACCAACACGGGAAAATAATATTTTAGATTTAGTGTTAACTAACAGGGAAACGCAAATTAATGATATCGAAATAGGGAGTGAGCTAGGGAGCAGTGATCACAAAGAAATCAGATTCAGCATAGAATGGAATAGACCAGTAGGAGAAAATTCTGTTAAAGTGCCAGATTTTCGAAAAGCTGATTTTAATAGCCTAAGAAATTTTTTGGGTCAAATTGATTGGAAAGGCTTGGGTATGGGGTGTGGGCCGGTCTTGGAGCGAGACATGAACCCAGCGATAGGTGACTTAAATGGGGATTTCGATGTGGATTCAATATATAACTTATTTAAGAATATTCTAAACAAAGCACAGGAACGTAGTATACCATACAAATTGAATAGATCGTATACTAATGACCCAAAGTGGATAACAAAGAATTTGAAGAACCTTATAGGTAAAAAGAGAGCTTGGTACAAAAGGATTAAAAATGGGGAGGTCACTTTAGAACAGGAATTCGTACAACTGGTTAGAAATGTTAAAAAAGAGATAAGGAAAGCAAAAAGAAACTATGAAGTTCGCATAGCAGGGCAAGCAAAGACAAATCCTAAAGGGTTTTTTCAGTTATATCGTACTAAGACTAGGGAAAGGATAGGTCCATTAAAAACTGAGACAGGTCAAATAACAGATAGTGATGAAGAGATGAGTAGTATTTTTAATAAATATTTTGTATCTGTATTTACTAAAGAGGAACTTAACAATATGCCTTCAGCCGAACAAGTCTATGTGGGTGGGGACGAGGACAGGTTGACGAGTTTAGCAGTTACCAGGGAGGATGTTCTTAAACAAATAGTAAAACTCAAACCAAACAAATCCCCAGGGCCGGATGAAGTGTTTGCTAGGGTGCTTAAAGAATGCAAAGAGGAGCTTTGTGACCCACTGTCAACCATATTTAATAAATCAATAGAGTCAGGCAGAGTGCCAGAGTTTTGGAAAGTTGCTAATGTGATACCAGTTTTTAAGAAAGGAGATAGATCACTTGCGTCTAACTATCGACCAATTAGCCTAACGTCTATTGTGGGAAAGTTACTCGAATCTATAATAGCAAATAAAATTCGTCTTCATCTTGAAAAACATAAATTAATAATTGAGTCGCAACATGGTTTTATAAATGGCCGTTCATGTTTAACAAATTTGTTATCTTTTTATTCTAGCATTGTTGAGGCAGTTGATAGTGGTAAGGATTGCGATGTTGTATACCTTGACTTTAGCAAAGCTTTTGATACAGTGCCACATGAAAGACTGATTAAAAAAATAGAGTCTCATGGTATTGGGGGTGCTATATTAAGCTGGATTAGGGCATGGCTATACCAAAGGAAACAGAGAGTTAGTATAAATGGAATCAAGTCAGAGTGGGAAAATGTTGTAAGTGGAGTGCCTCAAGGCTCTGTCCTGGGACCTCTGTTGTTTATAATATATATAAATGATTTAGATTCAGGTTTGAGTAGCAACATTTGCAAATTTGCCGATGATACGAAAATCGGTAGGGAAATTAATTCGGAGGAGGACTCACTATCACTTCAAGTTGATCTAGATAGGGTTTTGAAATGGTCAAAGGATTGGCAGATGCAGTTTAATGCTGATAAATGTAAAGTTCTGAGGTTAGGTAATGATGATAGAGTTACAAGATACGAGCTAGATGGTGTTGTGATTGCGAAGTCGGATTGCGAAAGGGATCTGGGAGTTATGATTAGTAAGAATTTAAAACAAAAGGATCAATGCATAAATGTTCGTAATAAGGCAAATCGGACACTTGGATTTATTAATCGCAGCGTTAGTAACAAGACACCTGGTGTGGTTCTCAAGCTATATCTTGCTCTAGTTAGGCCCCATTTAGATTATGCAGTTCAGTTTTGGTCGCCATATTATAGAATGGATATAAATTCACTTGAACGTGTCCAGCGTAGGATGACTAAGTCAATTCCCCAAATTAGAAATCTTTCATATGAAGAAAGATTAACAAAGCTTAAGTTGCATTCACTGGAAAGGCGAAGAGTTAGGGGTGACATGATAGAGGTTTACAAGTGGATGAATGGACATAACCGGGGGGATATTAATAGGGTATTAAAAGTATCAACACAGGACAGAACACGAAACAATGGATATAAATTGGATAAGTTTAGATTTAGGAAAGACTTGGGTAAATACTGGTTCAGTAACAGGGTTGTTGATTTGTGGATCCAATTGCCGCGTAACATTGTGGAGGTGGGGTCCCTCGATTGTTTCAAGCACGGGTTGGACAAGTATATGAGTGGGATTGGGTGGTTATAGAATAGGAGCTGCCTCGTATGGGCCAATAGGCCTTCTGCAGTTACCTTTGTTCTTATGTTCTTATGTTCTTAACAGCATTGAATCACTGATATTTGAACATTGTACCCAGTCATTATCACACTCGGGCTCTTCTATAATACTATCATGGCTAAATAAAACAGATTATATATATATTTTGACAATATTAGGCAATGCTGTTGTCACATGCTGAACAGCAGTGCTGTGCGCTCATGCTGCGAGCGCCAGCCTTGGTTGCTCACTCACTACTGAGGCTCTGACACCAGGCAATGTTGACCATGACTTTTTTTAAAGATGGCATCTATTTACAAGAGCCCTGAGGAAGCTGATGTGAACCCCACGTAGCCGCGAGAGTTTTGAATGGAAAGTGAAAAATAAAAACACCCGGAGGCGCGACGCGCACCCGAAGCCTGGGCCTGCAGGCGCGTTGCGCAGTTAAAGGATTAATAATTCTCTCATATGACATGTTGGATCACACAAGTGGACTACACAAGTGGACCATACATGTGGACCATAAGTGGTCCACAAGCTAACGATTTTGGGACAGAGTTCACAGAGTGGTGGAAAACTTTCTCATTCTATCACAGATTACAATTAGAGAACCATATTAACCAAACACCAGCCAGAATGGTCCACACAACGAGTAAAGTATATTAACCAAACACCAGCCAGAGTGGTCCACACAAGTGAATGACTGAGTTTCCATGATTTTCGTTCACTGATTTGTGGCACACGTATCTTTGTACATTAATTTAAAGGCTGAAGCGTAATTGCCTAGCTACATGTGGTAAAATCTCCTTATAGACATTTTCTGTGATGAAACAAGATGAGTGAGGGTGGACAGATAAGAGAATACTGTACTGTAAACCTCACTTTACAGTGAGGTTTCACTCACTTTCGTCTGTGTCTTCATAGTTTAGTAACCCATGACTGAAAGTTTCATATTAATAAATAATTTCTAAAACCAGTGTTTTAATAGCTTTTTATTATCCTAATTAAACTAAACTAAATAAAACCAAGAATATACTGTAATATGATAGACATCTGTTATTTGAGAAATTACTGTACAGTTATTAGAACAACTCCAGCGTGAGTGAGTGGACGGGTCTAATCCTTGTACACACAGCACCATGCGCGTTTCCTTCGATTTCGTCGCCACAGTTCAGTGACTACGGCCCGAAATAATAACATTAATAAATCAGTTCTAAAATAAATTTTTTATATCTCTTATTATCCTCCCTCGCTTATTATCCCTCCCTCTCTCCATCACTCCCTCCCTCCCTCTCTCCCTCCCTCCATCCCTCCCTCCCTCCCTCCATCCCTCCCTCCCTCTCTCCATCCCTCCCTCCCTTCCTCCCTCCCTCTCTCCCTCCGTCCCTCTCCAGCCCTCCCTCTCTCCATCCCTCCCCCCCTCCCTCTCTCCATCCCTCACTCTCTCCATCCCTCCCTCCCTCTCTATCCCTCCCTCCCTCTCTCCATCCCTCCCTCGCTCTCTCCATTCCTCTCACCCTCCCTATCTCCATCCCTCCCTCTCTCCATCCCTCCCTCTCTCCATCCCTCCCTCCCTCTCTCTCTCTCCATCCTTCCTTCTCTCCCTCCCTCCCTCTCTCCACCCATCCAGAATATAAGAAACAGTAAAGTTAACTGGGTCAAGTGAGTTAGGCTTATCGATGAGCCGGTCCCTTCATCACCACGGACACACCTCCCTCACCCCCCCACCCCTACAGCCCATACACACACACACACTGCTCAACTCAACACCCATACCTCCATCGCTCCCTCCATCCATTAATCCCTCCATCTCTCCCTCAAATCATCCATCCATTAATCCCTCAATCCATCCTTCTATCCCTCCCTCCATCCTTCCATCAATCCACCCATCAATCCATCTCCATCCTCTCCTTCCCTGCCTACCTCCCAAGCTCTGCCTGCCTGCCTCCCTCTGTGCCTGTCTCCTTCCATGCTTGCCTCCCTCCCAGCCTCTTCCTGCCTCCCTCCCTCCCAAGCTCTGCCTGCCTGCCTGCCTGC
The DNA here is from genome assembly GCF_040958095.1 of Procambarus clarkii. Taxonomy (NCBI): domain Eukaryota; kingdom Metazoa; phylum Arthropoda; class Malacostraca; order Decapoda; family Cambaridae; genus Procambarus; species Procambarus clarkii. The sequence goes on along the minus strand of NW_027189145.1, from coordinate 2,346,080 downwards.
CTGCCTGCCTGCCTGCCTGCCTCCCTGCCTGCCTGCCTCCCTCCCAAGCTCTGCCTCCCTCCCAAGCTCTGCCTCCCTCCCAAGCTCTGCCTGCCTGCCTCCCTCCCTGCCTACATATCAGCCTCTCCCTGCCTGCTTGCCTCCCTCCCTGCCTCCCTCCCTAGCTCTGCCTGCCTGCCTGCCTGCCTGCCTGCCTGCCTGCCTGCCTGCCTGCCTCTTCCTGCCTGCCTGCCTACATTTCAGCCTCTCCATCCCTGCCTACCTCCCAGCCTCTTCCTGCCTGCCTGCCTACATTTCAGCCTCTTCATCCCTGCCTACCTGCCCATCCACCCACCAGTCAGCCATCACTGACACAATGAGTGCATTTGGAGCCGACATGGTGCACGGATGTTCCTTGATTGTGCAGATATGTCCAATAAAGTCACAGAATGAACACTCCAGCCTCTCGACAAATCAAAACATAGTGTTAAAAGTAAAGTTGCAGTAATTGTAGTGTACAATAGTTTTCATAAACTGTATTGTAGTACTCAACATACAGCAGAACTACTCAACACAGTGTTAACGACATAATACACTACAGTATGTATTTACTGTACAGCATTCACAACTCCATGAGACTTCAAGATAGATATAACTCCAACAATAAGGTAAATAACAAATGTAACACAGTATTTGTTAGTAGAGTAATAATATATAGGTACAGTATATAATATGATAACGCATTTTTATCGTTAACAAGAAAAAAAAAAGACACTGATGCAAACGCCTCCTGAAGGTCACCTCTTGCAGCGAATCCAACGCTCCAACGAACTGGGGTTGGTCCCATATAGTACGTTGAATCGAGGTTGTACTGTATAAGTGGAACTATAGCCACACCAGGCAAGGAAAACAAAAACAAAAGAAAAACCGCACTAAAAGTACAATGTCCCCAGAGGAAACAGAAACCGGCCGCCACATAGGTAGGTAGGCAGCACAACATTTTGACGTCCCCAACCAGCACAATACCACTCTCTACCCAAGGCCAAACAAGGGCCACGAAACTCCAGCTGGTCCCAAGTAATGAGTTGGTTGTAATGAAACGCCATTTTCTGGGCGAGACAAGAAGGCTTCCCTGTGCTATTCAGGCTGATATGGATATACAGTGACACCTCGGTTTACGAATATCCCTCTTTACGAACTTTTAGGGTTACGTGCCTAATTTCTTCGTAAAATCCGAATCCGGTTACGAACTTTGCCTCGGGAAACGAAGTCTGTTGATACGCGTTTGGCCGACCTAGCACGTGGTGGTACGGCAACCGTGCCTTAGTTTACCAGTGCCTCCTGCCTAGTGGCAATCGCGCCTGAATTCTCTGAAAACAATTTCATTTTTTTTTGGATTTTTAGGTATTTGAACATAAACGTTATTATTATATATCTTGCCATAGGTCCCAAGATAGCCAGTGGAAAGGTTCAATCCTTAAAATGTGGTCTGACTGTGTTTCAGAACTAGACTTTGAGGGGTTTGAGCCTGGATCTGAAGTGTGTATTGTCGAGGAAATTGTTACTCTGGGCCGGAAATTGGGCTTGGAGTTGGATGGTGCTGATATGGAGGAGTTAGTGGAATAACACAGTGAAGAACTGACCACCGAAGAACTCCTAGCCCTTCGCAAGAAGCAGCAACAAAAGGCAGCTGAGGAAATGTTTACAGGGGAGGAGAAGGCAGTATGGAATGCCCCTTCCCCAACAATTAGGATGTGGTGTAGACTGTGGGAAGAAATGCAAACTTTTGTCGAAACGACTCACCCAGAGCAAGCTGTAGTAGGCCGTTGCATCAACCTTTTTAATGACACTGTGATACCTCACTACAGACAAGTCAAAAATCAAATCAAAATCAAAATGTTTATTCATGGAAAAAGTACATACAAACAAGATGAGTTACAAACAAACAATGTTTGATTTATAGATAGAGCTAGTACATACAATACTGGTACCTAAAGCCACTAATACACAGAGCATTTTGGGCAAGGTGTGGAAAAAAAAAACACTTAGACTAAAGCTTAACCCTTAAAGTGCGCATCACGTCATATGACGTGTTGGACGTTGTTCCAGTCAACTGCGCATCACGTCATATGACGTGTTGGAGTACTACGCAAGATTTAAACGGCCCGCGGATACACGGGGTTCACCACACCTTCATCAGGGCTCTTGTAAACAGACGCCATTTTAAAAAAAAAATCATGGGCCAAACTCCCGGGTGTTATTGGCCTCAGTATTGAGTGAGCAACCAAGCCTGACGCACGCAACATGAGATAACAGCACTGCTGTTCAGCTTGTGACCACAGCATCGCCTAAAAATGCCAAAATATACTTGTTCATGCTATTATGTAGCGATGATATTATTACAGAAGACCCCTGACTGTGATAAAACTGACCAGGGTTCTGATAATAGCAGGATTGTGGTGATATTTAGCGTTGTGCTCCATGGAGGGAGGAGTAATGCTGCGGGAGGGTGGATGGTGGCGATGTCTTCTGACTGTGTGTGGCCACCTTTTATTGACTGCACTCACCATACTAGCTTAGTGGTTCGCTATGGTGAACACAAATGTAGATACTTATATATAACGTGTGTATAGAGGGTATAAACAGCAAGAGAGGGTTTGGAGCCGCCATTTTGGTGAGGGCGGTGGCGTCGTCTGCACGACGCCACCGTGCAGACGACGGTGTTGTTTACTGGTTACCACGATGGTCTTTGGGCACCATACCAGTTTATTTGTACAAGTATGGTGAATAAAACAGGTAGATATTTAAATATAATGTGTGTGTATATAGCGTAATAACACCACACAGTATTGTTGGAGGAGAAATATTAGTGCGTCTGGCCTTGAGGGCGGCAGCCATCAGCTGACTGTGTGAGGTCAGCTGATATAGGCAGAGTATATAAAGACAGCAACGAACTCTGAACACAACCCAGGGACTGAGAATTTAGAGAGTCAAAGTAGCAATGTAGACGGGTATAGTGTCGAGGTACACAAAAATGAAGGCAATAGTGTAGAGCACACTGGTGATATGAATAAGGAGAGAAAAAATGAGACGAATGAGAACACAAATGAGAAAGACGAAAGCAACAAGGAGAAAGATAAGGGCAATACCGAGAATGAATGCAGAAACGAGAAAGTTGGAACAAAAAACACAGAGGTAGCCAAGTCGTGCACGGGTACAAACAAGAACAATACAATCACAAATGAAAATATTTGCTGGTATTATGCAAAAGGACAGTGTAGATATGGGCCCAGAGGCACGGAATGCTCATTCATGCACCCACGGAAATGCCGAAACTGGTTAGGGAAAGGCAGATGTCGTTTTGATACAGAGTGTAGATATTTTCACCCTAAGCTATGCACACTCTCAGTCAATGAGAGGAAATGCTACGATCTTCACTGCCCCGATTTCCACGTCAGAGGTACACAGCGCCATATAAGAGAAGAAGTCCAACATAATAGCCCTGAAAATTTTTTAGAGGCAGGTACAAACAGAGGGAGAAACAGACAGGCAGAAACATGGCAGGAGTACGGATGGAGAGGGGGAAATGCCCAAGACTGGACTACAGTTCGGCATCAAGCCCACACATACTACAACCCCCAACTACACAGAGACTACCACACTCCCCAGTATCACTTCCAAAACTGGACAAACCATTGCCACAACAACACACCCTGGGTCAGGGTAGAGAGGAGGGAGAACTACCAAAACCTTCCAGAAGTTACACACAACATGGACAATCATTCATATTTGCAAACATTCAAGGTTTAAAGCCAAAGTCAAGAAATAAAGTTAAGTTCATAAATGGCCTTTTATTAGAGTCAAACTTAATATTTGGGGCATTCACGGAAACTCATACAAAAGATTACATGGATGGTGAAATCTGGATTCCAAATTATAATCTATATAGATGTGATAGAAAAACTAGGTCAAATGGAGGAGTAGGTCTGTATATTAAAGAAGACCTGGTATGCACAGAACTACTAAATTCAACTAATGAGGTGGTAGAGGTACTTGGAATGAAGGTAGAGAAACTAAACTTAATTATTATTCTAATATATAAACCGCCAGATACAACGATTGAGGAATTCACAGAGCAGATGCACAAAATAGAGAACATACTTGACAACCTAGCAAACCCAGCTCCAGATATTATCTTTCTTGGAGATTTCAATTTACCGAGTCTAAGATGGAGAACGGCAAACACAAATATCATAGCAGGGAATGACCCGGGAAATAACCAACCACAGGTTAGAGAACTTTTGAGATTCTGTGACAAATTCTCGCTCAATCAACAGATTACAGAACCAACTAGGAACGAAAACACACTAGACTTGTTATTCACAAACAATGATGAACTAATCAGGGATATCACAATCTCAGATACTTCATACTCAGACCATAAGCTCATTGAAGTGCGAACTAGCATAAATAACGGTAGTAGGTCTAAGAGACCAAACAAGCGAGAAGGAATATTCAATCAATTCAATTTCAACAAAAAGAGGATTGACTGGGAAAAAATAAATGTAGACCTTGCAACCATTCAATGGGAGATGGTCTTAAGCGACAAAACTCCCACACAGGGAATAGCTCAACTGACAGCTGAAGCTTACAAGGTCTGCTTGAAGCACGTGCCTGTGAGGAGGGGCAGAAAGAGGACCACTCTAGAAAGAGAACGGAGACGACTGTACAGGAGAAGGAAAAAAATAACGGAAATGCTTCGGCAGACACAACTATCACAAGCAAGGAAAACAAGCCTAAGCAGGGAGATTGAGGAAATAGAACAAACGTTGAAGCGATCATATGAGTCTGAGGAAATGGAATTGGAACAGAAAGCTATACAAGAGATAAGGAAAAATCCGAAATATTTTTTCACATACGCAAAATCAAAATCCAAAACCTCGACCAGTATTGGACCGTTAATTACAAATGAAGGTACGTACACAGAGGACAACAAAGAGATTAGTGAAATTCTAAGAAGCCAGTATGAGGCTATGTTTAGCACACCAATAAACAACATGAAAGTTGATGACCCAGACAGCTTCTTTATGAATGACATTCAAGCTGCAGATAATATAACGGATATTACCACAAACTCGGAAGACTTTGAAAGAGAAATTGATAATATGCCTATGCACTCAGCTCCTGGGCCTGACTCATGGAATTCAATATTCATAAAGAAATGTAAAGTACCAGTAGCGAGAGCACTCAGCGTAATATGGAGAAAGAGCCTGGATACAGGGGAGATACCAGCAGCACTTAAATCTGCAGATATAGCTCCGTTGCACAAGGGGGGGAGTAAAGCCTTGGCAAAAAATTATAGGCCAGTTGCACTAACATCACACATAATAAAAGTGTTTGAAAGAGTGATTAGGAATCAAATTTCTAGTTTTATGGAAAACAATGAATTGCACAATCCAGGACAACATGGATTTAGAGCGGGAAGATCCTGTCTGTCACAGTTACTCAACCACTATGACAAAATCACAGAAGCCCTAGAAGAAAAGCAAAATGCAGATGTTGTATACACAGACTTTGCAAAGGTGTTCGACAAATGTGACCATGGGGTGATAGCTCACAAAATGAGGTCAATGGGAATAACTGGAAAAGTAGGACGCTGGATACTCAATTTCCTGTCGAACAGAACACAAAGAGTAACAGTCAATCAGATAAAATCGAGTCCAAGCGATGTTAAAAGCTCTGTACCTCAAGGTACAGTCCTTGCACCGCTACTGTTCCTTATTCTCATATCTGATATAGACAAAAATACACGCCACAGCTTCGTGTCGTCCTTTGCAGATGACACAAAAATCAGCATGAAAATTACTTCTGCTGAAGACATTGAAAAACTACAAGCAGATGTCAACAAAGTTTTTGATTGGGCAGCAGAAAATAACATGATGTTTAACAGTGATAAATTTCAGGTACTCAGGTACGGCAAAAATGAGGATCTGAAACATAATACAGGGTACAAAACACAATCGAATCTTCCCATAGTAGAAAAACAGCATGTCAAGGATTTGGGAATAATGATGTCCGACGATCTAACGTTTAGGGAGCATAACCAAGCAAATATCGCGTCAGCCAGAAAAATGATCGGATGGATTACGAGAACTTTCAAATCCAGGGATCCCATCACAATGGTTGTACTCTTCAAGTCACTTGTGCTGTCCCGTCTCGAGTACTGCTCAGTACTCACTTCCCCCTTCAGAGCAGGAGAGATTGCTGAAATAGAGGGAATACAGAGAACATATACGGCACGCATAGACGAGATAAAACACCTAAACTATTGGGATCGTCTCAAAGCTCTCCAAATGTACTCTCTAGAAAGGAGACGAGAGAGATACCAAATAATATACACATGGAAAATACTGGAGGGTCAGGTCCCAAATCTACACAGTAAAATAACAACGTACTGGAGTGAACGATATGGAAGAAAATGCAAGATTGAACCAGTGAAGAGCAGAGGTGCCATAGGCACAATCAGAGAGCACTGTATAAACATCAGGGGTCCGCGGTTGTTCAACGTCCTCCCAGCGAGCATAAGAAATATTGCCGGAACAACCGTGGACATCTTCAAGAGAAAACTGGACGGTTTTCTAAGAGAAGTTCCGGATCAGCCGGGCTGTGGTGGGTACGTGGCCCTGCGGGCCGCTCCAAGCAACAGCCTGGTGGTCCAAACTCTCACAAGTCGAGCCTGGCCTCGGGCCGGGCTTGGGGAGTAGAAGAACTCCCAGAACCCCATCAACCAGGTATCAACCAGGTATCAACCAGGTCCAACGTCTTTGTGCCTTTACTCACCATACAAGCTTAGATGTACAGTTATGGTGAACAAAACATGTAGATACTTATATATAACGTCTGTATATAGTGAATTATAGCAAAAACATTATTGTGGGAGGAGAATGTGGGTGAGTCAGATGACTGGAGGGAGGGCGGGAGTGGCTGGCTGGTACACGGCGGTCACTCCTCGTTACTTTTGACTCGTAATAGCTACTTAGTGGTTCGTTACAGTGAACAAAACATGCAGATACTTATATATAACCTGTGCTTAGAGTGCAATAACCGACAAAGTATTTGTTCACTGACTGATGAACATAATTGAATCAACAATATGCACACCATATTTTTGAGTACAGCGATGATTCACTAATTTTATTATATAAATATATCAAACTACACACTATTGAATAATATTACAGCAAAAAAACTATGAAAAATCAATCAGAGACATTGAAATAATTAGGTAATTATCTCTGTGGCAACTCCGGCCTGACAGCTGGCGAGCAACAGACCACCTGGGACACATGCTGAGTCAGCGCCTATAATTTGCCAGACTTCCCCGCCCTATAGAGGGCAATATATATCACTTACGATTTTTTTATTATTTTTCCCGTGATCAGTGAACACAAATTAACAGGTTAGGAAGAAAAAATTATTATTTTTTTTTCAAAATGACATGCGCCTGTGGGGATGACAGGATATTAAACCCCGAGCATGTTAACCCTTAACATGCTCGGGGTCTAATATCCTGCTATCCACACAGGCGCATGTCATTTTGAAAAAAAAAAAAATTTTTTTTTTTTGCTAATCTGTTAAGTTCTGTTCACTGATCACGGGAAAAATAAAAAAAAATTCTATTGTACTTACTTTTGTTGCAATAGAGCCGAGAAGCTCGGTGATGACGTCACAATCTGCATGTTCGCTCATGCAGTACACGCCCGGGAGATGTTGCGCGCGGTCCTCAAACAGCCAGAGTTGCCACAAATATATTTTCGCGCTATTTATTTACAATGTCTAAGCGCATTTTATCTAATTTTTTTTCACTAATTGTGTTTCAAATACTGTTTGAACATATTTTGTATCAATAATTGTTGCATATTTGAGTATACACAGGCGCACACAAATGTTTTCAATTACGGCAATATAATATGTCATTACAGTCTATTATATTGTATGTTCTGCTTATATTTGTATATATTTACACTCACGCACACGCTATCTGCTTATATGTATACATATTTACACACTCGCACACGCTATACACACTTTGAAGCACACTTAGAAGATTTCTAGACTGTGGTAGTCATTGAAGCAGTCGACAGCACATAATGGGATACCACACGTTTCACACCATGTTTGCACAAGCTTCCGTTTCTTGTCTCTACGTGTCGTTGTTTTACACACCAAGCAATCACGTTGGGCTATTGCACGCTTCCCAGCTGGTGGGAAATACTTGAGTCTGTGTGCTAGGAAGCCTTCAGTGTGAGCGAGGCGTGGAGTACCAGCATGCTGCAACAGTGGGTTTATGATGGGCCGCTGAATACCTGGGACATCTTTTGCAAACTTTCCTAATAACTGTATTGCAGCATCAAATACAAAGTCACGGAAAGTGGGCTTACGTCCAGTTCTCACAAGGTATATGTTGAAACAGTTCAGCATGCTCATGTCCACAAGATGGAAGAACACTTTTTTCGTCCACCTACATGTCTTCTGCACACACTCTGCAGTGCCAATCATCATGTCTGATTTATCAATCAACCGCATGTTGATATTATAGTCTAAAACACAGTCTGGCTTATATAGTGGTGCGTTTGTTTTATGGCTCACTTTCCCACTGTTCACCATTGTTCCATCATGAATTGTTGTCAACAAGTTCACCTCTCTTTTGTCTTTCCACCAAACTGACAGAATGTTATCACTTTTCCTTCTCTGACACTCACCAACTGCAATGCCGTTGTCAAACACAGGCATTTCCCTTCGTTGTGGCTTTACTGTACCAACCAATCCGGTTCTATTTTCTAGCAAGAACCGAGCTAGCAGGGGACTTGTATAGTAATTATCTGTGTATAAAATGTGTCCCTTGTTCATCCACGGAGCCATGATGGTCTTCACTACACTCCCTGAGAATCCATGTTCGTCGTTACCGGGAATGTCTACATCACTAGCCGAGTACAGAATCATGTGTAACACGTATCCTGTCTCACAATCACAAAGAACAAAAAATTTCAGGCCAAATCGGTTTCGTTTTGAGGGAATGTACTGTTTGAATGGAACACGTCCCTTGAAAAGTATGAGAGATTCATCAACCACCAGCTTCTGTGCTGGTACGTAAAAATCTCTGAATTTTCAAATAACATCGTTCATGTAGTGCCTCACTCGCCACAGTCTATCATCAGGTGTTCGGTCCTGAACACTTCCAAAATGTAGACACCTGAGGAGTATCTGAAACCTGTCTCGTGACATATATTTCCCGAATAAAGGTGTTGGTATTGTCTTGTCCTTGCTCCAATAGTCATTTATTGCATGTTTGTGACAGTGCTTCATCAACAAACAGTGCCAAAAACACATACATTTCCGCAACTGTGGTATTTTTCCAACGCTGCAGTCGTGAAAATTCTGTGATTTCCCTCTCAATCAGGTAAGCAGCATGCAGGTTCGTTTGGTGTACAATGTATTCCATGAGTGGTTCATCATAGAATGCTGTAAAATATTCCATCTCAGCCATGTCCTCACCTTGATTAGGGAAAAGGTTTGTAATCCCTACATCTTTATCGTCAAAGTGAGGAATATTAGGAATAAAATCGTCACCATCACTCCACTCAAGTACACCAGGCGTCCTGCGAGATGCAGAGGAAAGACGGCGAGGAAGCGATGCATACCGGCGACCAGAAGCTGAATACCGTCTGCGAGAAGCACGGCGGCTACGTGCACGTGAGGTGGGTGCACGTGAACACGAGGGTCTTGGTCCCTCATGTGGTGCCATGCGGTGGCGCTTGGCCGGGCGAGATGCTGCTGACGCGACAATTTCTCGCCCAGTTACACCACTGGTACCAGCCACAGGCTTAATAAAACTTTGATCTGAGTCACTAAACCCAGAAAAGGAGTCACCTCCCTCTGACTCGTCACCCTCAAACAGAAAATATCCACAGGAACTGTGAGGTCGTGGTAGAATTGGGGTAGAAAATGGGCGAGGAGGCATGGGAGAGCGTATAGGCCTCGCCATGGCATGGCGGTCATTCTCACTTTCACTGCTGCTGCTACTATCACCCGACAACTGTGTATAATCCTCATCGTTGTCTGAATCGTCAAACACACTTTCTTCACCTTCAGAGAATAATTCGTGGGCTATTTGCTCTGGGGTGAGGGACTGAGTGGTGCGTGCCCGTGAGGCGTTTGACCGTGCGCTCGCCATGGTGACTCTCGCTAAACTGAGGCCTCCCATGCCATCGAATCGTGAGCTGGATTTTTTTTCAAAATGGCCGCTGTTTACTAGAGCCCCTGGGCAGCGTATGGGACCCCCAGCTACACCGCGGGCCATTCAAATCGTGCGCGGTACCCATACACTTCATATGAAGTGAAGCGCAGTTGACTGGTAAAACGATTTACACTTCATATGAAGTGATGCGCACCTTAAGGGTTAAGGGTTAATCCTTAAGGTCAGGATTGGCATTACTGTTCAGAGTTTTAAATATATAGAGTACACATGAGAGGATGTGCAGTGACTTAATATCTAACATATTTAAAGACTTTAGTAAGAGTACCAAGTGCTGTCTGGGGCCAGAGTTTGATATTGTTCTAATAGCAGTTTTGTGTTGAGTAATTAGTGGACGTAGATGAACGTAGAACAAAGTGTTACGACAAAGAGAAAAACAATCCTCTATGGATAGGTTTTTAGTGAGAAAATCAAGCAGTGAGCCACAGGCAGGTCCTAGTGGTATGCAGGCAAAACACGCCAGAGAGTGTACCGCAAAGAAGTCATTACTGCCCGATGTTATAATGGAAGAAGACTTCCCTTCCAAACACTAACACCTCTCCCTCCTCTCCCCCGCCCCCTCCTCACCGTCTTCCATACGCAAACAAGAGTCATCAATAAAGATAAGGAAAAACTTATACATACGTTAGTACTGAAGATTTTGGTGAATTAGCTATAAAATTTACTTTGAAGTAAATTTTTTGGGGAGTGTGGAACAGATTAATTAAATTTACATTATTTCTTATGGGAAAATTTGCTTTGGTTTACGAATTTTCAGCTTATGAATCGTCTCTGGGAATGGATTAAATTCGTAAGCTGAGGTACCGCTGTATTAGACTTTGGCATGAGTCGGTGTGAATGGAGTTCTATGCCTACCAGGTACCACAAGCCAGAATCTGACCCCCACAGAGAGGCACGAGGAGCAATAGCCTACAGAAACCCCTTGTGAGGTTGGAAGAATTATGTCTTCCATCGACTGGGTTAGGCACCCAGAAAGGTAAGCGCCCCAAAACAAACCCTTATTCTGGTTAAGAAATTGCTACAGAAAGCCGAAATAGTGGACAGAACTCCTCAACCAAAAATGAGCATGACGTCACCACATCGCCGCGTAGCTTGTCTGCACAGCTTCCCCTCCCTGGAAGGGGGAAGGGGAGCCCCAGATACTCACACCTCAGTTCTGAGGCTGGATGTCAAAAACATGCAAAAAAAATTGCCGACCGGAGGAAGGGAGAGTTGCCGAGGAGCCTCCAGATCACACCCAGATAATGGTGTTTCATTACATTCAATGCTGGTTTTCTAGGGGAATGCCCTTCGGCTCCTCGGAGATACTTACCCAAAGACAAATATAAAAATGGACTTACCCGGGAGGTGGTCGGCACTCACTCCTCAACCCGAAGTCAAGACAACACGCTGCAACCGCTGATACAAAGCGACACAGGCCCGACTAGGCCCAGGAACATTGACCAGGTAGCGCACAGCCAGGACCCTGTTCGACCACCAAGAATCCCGCGCCCGAATATCAGCCTAAGACATGGTACCGAAGACGGCAGCAAGCACAGCAAACTTATGTATATCGTGGGCACGGGGATAGACTGCATGCTGGCTGGACCAAATAACCCTGCGGACAACCTGGGAGACCTGAACCCTGGAACAAGGAAGAAGGGGAAACCAAATCAACCCAATAGGGCATCCCCGGACACAGAAGCCGTGGGGCACAGATAATGGCAGAGAGCCGCAACTGGACACAAAACATGACGCACCCCCCCCAGCCTAACCAACCAAGCATCAACAACCCAAGGACTGCTCCAGAAAGCAGCAGTCCTATTCTTTGCCATAAAAGGAGATGGCTGCAACTGATCAAACCTACTACCAGGACCATACAGGCAGAAACCCCTGCGCCGGAGGAGAGCATGAAGCTAACTGACCCGACCCACAGAGGCCAATTCCAACAGGAAAAAAGAGCCTTAGAGAAACAATCCTTAACCCAAGAGGCCACAACAAACCGAGGAGGAGAGAGAAAGGAGAGCACCCGATCCAAAGACCAGGATAACTCAGGTAGCGAGTGAACAGGCCAGAGGTGAAAAAATGCACGAGACAGCTTGCCAAACTGTGGAGAAGTTAAATCAACCCTGAATGCAAGCTGTAGTGGCTCTGCCAGTGCCAAACGATAAGAGACGACAGTATTAGGTCTAAGATGATGGTCCTGAAACAACCACGAAAAAAAGGACAACACCACAGCATCAGAAATCAAAGTAAACCTACGAAGGGATAAGAAAAACTGAAAGGACCGCCAGGAAACTTCATACTGACGCCGAGACAAAGCACACACGTGGGACACCATCAAAGAAGCCACCTGCTCTCCATACAAATGGTGATAGACTCGAGTAAAAAATACCAGACGCAAAGACTCGAGGGGAAGATCGAACCAGCCATGTAGCGGACTGGCGCGATCTCCTGAAATAGGCGAAGCGGCAGGAAGACCCCCAGGTTTGGACACAGAGCAAGCAGCACTCGAAACCAAGGCTGGGCCAGCCACCAAGGGGCCCAAGAGGACTACTCTCCACTGGTAAGTCTCCTAGTGAGCCAGGGCCTGGAGCAACAGCGGAACAGTGGGGAAGAGGTAAAGGTAACCCCACCTCGACCAGTCTGCCAAAAGGCATCGACCCCGACTGCCTCGTAGTCAGGGAAGGGAGCCACGTATACGGGAGATGCCTCGACCACGCCGATGCAAAGAACTCCACTTCCAGAGGCCTGAATGTCTGGCAGAGCCAACTGAATGAGTTGGCGTCAACTGTCCATTCCATGGACAGGGGAATGAACCAGGACAGGCCATCTGCCAGGATGTTGAACACCCCCTGAAAGTGAACTGCCAAGAGAGCCAAACCCCGAGAACTCAGCAGATGAGTCACTCGAAGCGACCAGCCCCAAAGCGCCAAGGATCGCAAGGAAACCCCCTCGGTTCAGGCAATGAACCACCAGGGAACAGTCCGAATGGAGCCCGATTGTCAATCCGCAAGCGACCCCATTCCTCCGGAGCAACACCCACACAGCCTCAAACTCCCGCACCGTGCTGTGAGCCCAACAGAAGGACAGACCCCACCGACCCAGGCCCGCCTGGTGAGCACTGGTCACAAAGTCCCAGCCAAGAAACGACGCATCCATGATGTAAGGTACGGGATTGCAAGTCGTATCCTAGAGTATCGCTAACAACACCCGCTCTTACTTTCTTATAAATAATGGAAGTGCAGAGATCTATATAGCAATAATCACCAGTTCTAACTACATGGGACAAGAAATACACCTTGGGGTACAATTTTACAATAGAGTTTATATTTAAAAAATACCAATGTCCTCACACTGATTAGAACAGAGGGAGGAGGGGGGGGGGGGGGGGGTACTAGGATCCACCACATGATTGATACAGACAAAAAGGGGGGAGGAGGTTCCTTTAACCAACACACACCTCAGGGGAACCACTGGCACAAGGGAACACACACAACGGTTTAGGCCTCTTTGTAGAGGCCTTAAGGTCATTACTCCATTCCACTCCTCTTGGGTCACTACAAGGGCCATGGGTTTTAACAATACACTACTCTAACCACAATACACAAATGGATTACAAAGTAAATGTGGATAACCCCCTGTGACACACAGCTGAGCACATGTACGTATCTTACACGGCAGTTTACAGGACCTCATCTGGGTAAACCCATGCGTGCTTTGGCCGGTTGGGTCATGCTACCACAAAATTGTTTACCGTTTAAGACTTGCCACAATAGTTTATAAGACATTGTTTTATGACATTTCTTTGCCTAACTCCCAGGCCCTTTTTTGTATCAGTGAACAATTCTGTCAGTAAACAACCTTAAGTTTGAGGAAATTTTCTTTGACTAACTGTAGTTCAGGTATTCTACCATTTGTCGGTTGGGAGTTAGACAAGATTATTTGTGTGTATAGGCACCTATTCCTATGCTAGTGGCAGCTCATGTAGTGTCTAGCTTTACCACATTATTTATTTATATATATATATATATATATATATATATATATATATATATATATATATATATATATATATATATATATATATATTTTTTTTTTTTTCAGTCTAGGGAGTATTTTACTTAGGCTACAACTGTGGCCAATTGCACTGTCTATTTTGAGGTTATTTTGCTAGTAGACGTCACTAATTCTTGGGCTCTTATGTTGTTTTTAGATTTTTTTTTTTTGAGATATATACAAGAGTTGTTACATTCTAGTACAGCCACTAGTACGCGTAGCGTTTCGGGCAGGTCCCTGGAATACGATCCCCTGCCGCGAAGAATCGTTTTTTCATCCAAGTACACATTTTACTGTTGTGATAAACAGAGGCTACAGTTAAGGAATTGCTCCCAGTAAATCCTCCCCGGCCAGGATACGAACCCATGACATAGCGCTCGCGGAACACCAGACGAGTGTCTTACCACTACACCACGGAGACTAAATTTAATTTATTTATATACAATGTGTGACCACTGTGAAGTGGTGGCCAAATTTACTTATTTCAGGTGCCTTGTGATAACCATGTGCTTATATTTGAATGTGTGACATTCTTAAAGTTTATGTGTAGCCAGGGGGGAATGTAAAGTTGTATTGAATGCTAGGATATCTACAGGTTTATTGTTGACAGCCACCTGCAAGGTAAAGTTTTGGTGTCATGCTCTTTTGTTCATCCAGCCAGGGCAAGTTAAGTCAGTGTGTAATTCCCACTTGTGTTTGGTTTCAAAGGTCTGAGTGCCCTTCCCCCCCCCTCCCCCACCATCCTCTTTTTGTTTACCATGGCTACCCCTGCTACCCTGAACCCCAGAGCAGACTTTTCAGGTTTTGTCTCAATTGACATGAGTGGAGACACGTCGGGTACTCCCCTGGAGTATACTAGTGATAAGAGCGATTTGTCAGTGATAACCCTTAGCCTGAGTGATGGGGGTGAAAGACATAGGTTATCTACCCCTAGGAAGGTTAGCCATGTAGGGCAAAGCAGTGCAGGACCTGCACACCAGGGGGCCACCACGAAGATGTCAACATAAATCAAGCCCAGACAAGTGTCCAGACATCGGGGACCTTACCCACTAAGGAGGATAGAGTACCCTGCCATCACTGCAAGGCAAGTAATATACCAGCAAAAGTCCCTTGTAATACAAACCCTTCCATGGTACCGTGTGGTAACCCTTATGGGCTACAGTTCATAACCCACCCAGATGTTCCTAGGTTACACACAGGAGAACTACCCAGGAACCCACTAGCCCGAAACAGAGATATTGAGGACTGGTTGATTGATGCACAAATTGCTCTCGGTACAGTGACAAGTGAGGAACTAAAAATTAAATTTGCCCAAAAGGCTCTCCTTGACCACAGACCTTGAGGTGTGTGAACTCAACAAGAGATTCCAGGCGGTCTTCACAATAAAACAAGGAGAAGCCCCTGCACTAAATGAGGCGGAGGCAAAGCAAGCAACCTTGGAGGAATTTGACCTCTCCAGTGATGAGGTCAAAAGGTGTCTGTTGGAGCTGGATGTGACAAAGGCTGTTGGGCCTGACAGAATCTCACCATGGATACTAAAGGAAGGTGCAGAAGCACTAAGTGTGCCACTCTCTATGGTGTATAACAGGTCACTGGAAACAGGAGACCTACCAGAAAGTTGGAAGACAGCTAACATAGTCCCAATATACAAGAAGGGTGACAGGAAAGAGGCACTGAACTACAGGCCTGTTTCCCTAACTTGTATACCATGCAAGGTGATGGAGAAGATTGTGAGGAAAAAGCTCATAGAGCATCTGGAGGGAAATAACTTATGCACCACCAACATGCTTTAGCTTTGATGTCCATAGGGAATGGAAAGGATGGGGGAGGTAGAGGGATGGGGAGATGAAATTCAGGAAGAGGATGCGGGTGTAGAGAGAGAGGAGGTTTGAAAGTTCGGTGGCCTGTCCACCATGGGTTGACATTTTTGTATGTGTATGTGTTATGTTGGTTTGTCAGTACATTGGCTGGGGGGACTAGTGTTTGTGACCTTGTTGGTGTCCTAAAGCACTAGAGCCAATGGAGTTGGCTGAAGGAGGCTAATCTTAGCAACATCAGGGTAGTTACACTTCTGATGCCACGACAAATGGTTTTTTGGTTTTATATTTTTTTGTAGGAGTTTTATTTATTTATTTTTTTTTATATATATATTTGTTTATTTACTTTTTCTTTATTCTTCATTTGGTGTAGATCGGGTCCGGGATGGGCCACTCATCTGGGTCGTCTGGCAGGCCGCTTAGTATTTGAGGTCTTGAGAAGACCTCATCATGGATGTGTCTGATCACTTTTTGTTGGAGAGTGATTCTTCTGGTTCTGTGTGGTGGTTCGTGGATCTCGTAGTCGCTGGTGGTGTTTTCTGCTACGTAGGGATCTTCGGGGTCTGGGACATACATGTTCTTCATGCGGTACAGCTGTCTTCTGGCCAGGTAGCTGAGCCTGATGTTCATTGGCTTCATGTTTAGCGTCTCATGGATTTGGTCAGTTCTTACCCTGTCCCTCAGAGTCAGACCCTCCGCAAAGCGAAGTGCTTTGTTTTGTACTCGTTGGATCTTAAGCATGTTGGATTTGTTGGTGAGGTTCAGGGGAACGTAAGGGTATTCCAAGCTAGGCCTTATGATCATTCTGTTCAGGTGGAGCTTGATGTGGGATGGGGCTTGCTTGAAACGGAAGAGCCTCGCCAGTGAGCCCCGGGCCATCGCTGTCTTCTGGGATACGTACTGGGAGGAGTTTAGTAGCCTGTTGAAGTTGTAACCGAGCACTGTGTTGGAGTTTGAGATGGCTATGGGTTCACCCCTGATTCTTATTCCCCCCTCATTTTCGATTGAGAAGGCCATACAGCCGACAGTGGTTAATTGGATCTTTTCTGGGTTAGTGGTGATCCTCCATTTCCTTTCCCAGTTAGCTGTCCTGGCTAGTTCTACGTTTGCCTTACGGGTTACAGTTGCATGCTTGGCCGCTTGGCTGCTAGGGTTAGATGTTATTACGTGTGTTACGTCGTCCGCAAATTGCACGATAATGGTGTCCCTATACTCTGGTTGGGGCAGGTCGTTTACAAAGATGTTGAAGAGAACCGGGCTCAAGCATGATCCTTGGGGGACTCCAGCTGTTGGGGTGAAGGCCGCGGCCTCTTTTGCCTTGAAGCTGGGGGTAACTTGCCTATTCTTAAGGAAATTTCTGATCAACCTGAGGAGGGTCCAGTTTTGCGCTGGTAAGTCTGCTAATTTGTACACAAGACCATCGTGCCACAGGCTGTCGAAGGCCTTGTGTACGTCCCTCGTCGCAATCAAAGCTACCTGTTTTTACTTGCGAATTGAGCTTATGGCGTCGTAGATGATGTTTATTGCGTGCTGGGTTGATCTATGTGCTCGAAAGCCAAACTGCTTTTCTGTGAAGAGATTGTTGTACTCCATGTAGTAGTTAAGACGGTTTGACATGATTTTTTCAAAGCACTTGCCTATCGTGTCTAAGAGAGAGATTGGACGGTAGTTGCCAGGTTGGTGGGGGTCTTTCTTGGGTTTGGGAATGAATATCATCACCAACATGGGTTCAGAGATGTTAAATCGTGCCTCAAAGGTTTACTAGAATTCTATGACCAGGCAACAAAAATTAGGCAGGAAAGGGAAGGGTGGGCTGACTGTATTTTCCTGGACTGCCAGAAAGCCTTTGACACAGTACCCCATAAAACCAGCGTTGAATGTAATGAAACGCCATTTTCTGGGTGAGCCCCGGAGGCTCCCTGGAGCTTATCAGGCTAATGTATGTTATATTAGACCGGGACATTAGCTAAGGAGTTCAGACCTACCAGGGACCAGTGCCAGAACCTGGCCCCTTCAGAGAGGTTTCAGGGAGCAATGGCCCTGGAAAACCCCCTTGTGGTTGGGGTTTTCCTTATCTACCATCGACTGGGGTTAGGCACCCAGAAAGGTAGGCATAACAAAACAAACCCCACATGGTAAAAACTAAAACAAAAAACCGAACAGAGAGGTAGAAACTCCCTCTGGTAGAACAGAGAGGTAGAAACAACCCAATCACAAGATGACAGTATGAGACAGAAGAGGACACCACCTGTCACACACCAGCCAGTGTCAGACAATGTTTCTCTGTCCACAACCCAGCCACAAGATGAAAGTATGAGACAGGAGAGGACAGCACCAGTCAGACACCAGCCAGTGTCAGACAATGTACCTCTCTAGAGGGAGTTTCTACCTCTCTGTTTGGTTTTTTGTTTTAGTTTTTACCATGTGGGGTTTGTTTTGTTATGCCTACCTTTCTGGGTGCCTAACTGGAGTCGATGGTAGATAAGAAAAACCCAACCACAAGGGAGTTTTCCAGGGCCATTGCTCCCTGAAACCAGTATGACACAGTATGAGACAGGAGAGAACACCACCAGTCTCATACCAGACATCGCCAGACTCTGCACATCTTCCAAAATTCAAGATAATGCAGACAGACCACTTTCCTACAGCACATGGAGTAGTAACGGCAATGGAAAAAGAACAACCAGAGCTCAAACTTTCCATTACAGTCAACCTGAAAGGAGAAATAATAATAACCCCACGAGACCAACAGACTGCAAATTACTTAGAAAAAGTAAGAGTCCTGCAAGGGAAACCTGTATGCTTGGAAAAGCGGGACCCTTCAGAAAGACGCACACAAGTCGTGCTTTTGGGATACCCAATCGACTTTCCCCTGGATCCAGTACTAGAACACAAGCAAATCCTAAATGGTGGGGGGGGGGGAACTGGATGGATGGATGGTGGGGGGAACTGGATGGATGGTGGGGGGAACTGGATGGATGGTGGGGGGAACTGGATGGATGGTGGGGGGGAACTGGATGGAGGGATGGATGGTGGGGGTAACAGGATGGATGGATGGTGGGGGGAACTGGATGGAGGGATGGATGGTGGGGGTAACCGGATGGATGGATGGTGGGGGTAACCGGATGGATGGATGGTGGGGGTAACCGGATGGATAGATGGTGGGGGGAACTGGATGGATGGTGGGGGGGAATTGGATGGATGGATGGTGAGGGGAACTGGATGGATATATGGATGGTGGGGGGGGGGGAACTGGATGGATGGATGGATGGTTGGGGAGGGAACTGGATGGATGAATGGATGGTGGGGGGAAATGGTTGGATGGATAGTGGGGGAAACTGGATGGATGGATGGATGGTGGGGGGGGAACTGGATGGATGGTGGGAGGGGGAACTGGATGGATGGATGGTGGGAGGGGGAACTGGATGGATGGATGGTGGGGGGAACTGGATGGATTGTGGGGGGGGGGAACTGGATGGATGGATGGTGGGGGGAACTGGATAGATGGATGGATGGTGGAGGGAACTGGATGGATGGATGGTGGGGGGGAACTGGATGGATGGTGGGGGGAACTGGATGGATGGATGGATGGTGGGGGGGAACTGGATAGATGGATGGATGGTGGGGGGGAACCTAGATGGATGGATGAGGGGGGAACTGGATGGATGGATGGTGGGGGAACTGGATGAATGGATGGTGGAGGGAACTGTATGGAGGGATGGACGGTGGGGGGAACTGTATGGAGGGATGGTGGGGGGAACTGTATGGAGGGATGGACGGTGGGGGGAACTGTATGGAGGGATGGTGGGGGGAACTGTATGGAGGGATGGATGGTGGGGGGAACTGTATGGAGGGATGGACGGTGGGGGGGAACTGTATGGAGGGATGGATGGTGGGGGGGGGACTGTATGGAGGGATGGATAGTGGGGGGAACTGTATGGGGGGATGGACGGTGGGGGGGGGGAACTGTATGGAGGGATGGATGGTGGGGGGAACTGGATGAAGGGATGGATGGTGGGGGGAACTGTATGGAGGGATGGATGGTGGGGGGGACTGGATGGATGGTGGGGGAGGAACTGGATGGATGGATGGATGGTGGGGGGAACTGTATGGAGGGATGGATGGTGGGGGGAACTGGATGGATGGTGGGGGAGGAACTGGATGGATGGTGGGGGAGGAACTGGATGGATGGTGGGGGGAACTGTATGGAGGGATAGATGGTGGGGGGGAACTGAAGGGAGCCGGTCGGCCGAGCGGACAGCACACTGGACTTGTGATCCTGTGGTCCCGGGTTCGATCCCGGGCGCCAGCGAGAAACAATGGGCAGAGTTTCTTTCACCCTATGCCCCTGTTACCTAGCAGTAAAATAGGTATCTGGGTGTTAGTCAGCTGTCACGGGCTGCTTCCTGGGGAGTGTAGGCCTGGTCGAGGACCGGGCCGCGGGGACACTAAAAGCCCCGAAATCATCTCAAGATAACCTCAAGAAGATGGTGGGGGAGGAACTGGATGGATGGATGGATGGATGGTGGGGGGAACTGGATGGATGGTGGGGGAGGAACTGGATGGATGGATGGTGGGGGGGAACTGGATGGATGGATGGTGGGGGGAACTGGATGGATGGTGGGGGGGGGGGGAACTGTATGGAGGGATGGATGGTGGGGGGGGAACAGGATGGAGGGATGGATGGTGGGGGGAACTGGATGGATGGTGGGGGAGGAACTGGATGGATGGTGGGGGAGGAACTGGATGGATGGTGGGGGAGGAACTGGATGGATGGTGGGGGAACTGTATGGAGGGATGGTGGGGGGAACTGTATGGATGGATGGATGGTGGGGGGAACTGTATGGAGGGATGGATGGTGGGGGGGAACTGTATGGAGGGATGGATGGTGGGGGGGGGAACTGTATGGAGGGATGGATGGTGGGGGGAACTGTATGGAGGGATGGATGGTGGGGGAGGAACTGGATGGATGGTGGGGGAGGAACTGGATGGATGGTGGGGGAGGAATTGGATGGATGGATGGTGGGGGGCAACTGGATGGATGGATGGTGGGGGGAACTGGATGGATGGATGGTGGGGGGAACTGGATGGATGGTGGGGGGGGGAACTGTATGGAGGGATGGATGGTGGGGGGAACTGGATGGAGGGATGGATGGTGGGGGGGACTGTATGGAGGGATGGATGGTTGGGGGGAACTGGATGGATGGATGGATGGATGGTGGGGGGATCTGGATAGATGGTGGGGGAGGAACTGGATGGATGGATGGTGGGGGGGAACTGGATGGATGGATGGTGGGGGGAACTGGATGGATGGTGGGGGGGGGGAACTGTATGGAGGGATGGATGGTGGGGGGAACTGGATGGATGGATGGATGGATGGTGGGGGGAACTGGATGGATGGTGGGGGAGGAACTGGATGGATAGTGGGGGAGGAACTGGATGGATGGTGGGGGAGGAACTGGATGGATGGATGGTGGGGGGGAACTGGATGGATGGATGGTGGGGGGAACTGGATGGATGGTGGGGGGGGGAACTGTATGGAGGGATGGATGGTGGGGGGGGAACAGGATGGAGGGATGGATGGTGGGGGGAACTGGATGGATGGTGGGGGAGGAACTGGATGGATGGTGGGGGAGGAACTGGATGGATGGTGGGGGAGGAACTGGATGGATGGTGGGGGAACTGTATGGAGGGATGGTGGGGGGAACTGTATGGATGGATGGATGGTGGGGGGAACTGTATGGAGGGATGGATGGTGGGGGGGAACTGTATGGAGGGATGGATGGTGGGGGGGGGAACTGTATGGAGGGATGGATGGTGGGGGGAACTGTATGGAGGGATGGATGGTGGGGGAGGAACTGGATGGATGGTGGGGGAGGAACTGGATGGATGGTGGGGGAGGAATTGGATGGATGGATGGTGGGGGGCAACTGGATGGATGGATGGTGGGGGGAACTGGATGGATGGATGGTGGGGGGAACTGGATGGATGGTGGGGGGGGGGAACTGTATGGAGGGATGGATGGTGGGGGGAACTGGATGGAGGGATGGATGGTGGGGGGGACTGTATGGAGGGATGGATGGTTGGGGGGAACTGGATGGATGGATGGATGGTGGGGGGATCTGGATAGATGGTGGGGGAGGAACTGGATGGATGGATGGTGGGGGGGAACTGGATGGATGGTGGGGGGAACTGGATGGATGGTGGGGGGGGGGAACTGTATGGAGGGATGGATGGTGGGGGGAACTGGATGGATGGATGGATGGATGGTGGGGGGAACTGGATGGATGGTGGGGGAGGAACTGGATGGATAGTGGGGGAGGAACTGGATGGATGGTGGGGGAGGAACTGGATGGATGGATGGTGGGGGGGAACTGGATGGATGGATGGTGGGGGGAACTGGATGGATGGTGGGGGGGGGGAACTGTATGGAGGGATGGATGGTGGGGGGGGAACAGGATGGAGGGATGGATGGTGGGGGGAACTGGATGGATGGTGGGGGAGGAACTGGATGGATGGTGGGGGAGGAACTGGATGGATGGTGGGGGAGGAACTGGATGGATGGTGGGGGGAACTGTATGGAGGGATGGTGGGGGGAACTGTATGGATGGATGGATGGTGGGGGGAACTGTATGGAGGGATGGATGGTGGGGGGGAACTGTATGGAGGGATGGATGGTGGGGGGGGAACTGTATGGAGGGATGGATGGTGGGGGGAACTGTATGGAGGGATGGATGGTGGGGGAGGAACTGGATGGATGGTGGGGGAGGAACTGGATGGATGGTGGGGGAGGAATTGGATGGATGGATGGTGGGGGGCAACTGGATGGATGGATGGTGGGGGGAACTGGATGGATGGATGGTGGGGGGAACTGGATGGATGGTGGGGGGGGGGGAACTGTATGGAGGGATGGATGGTGGGGGGAACTGGATGGAGGGATGGATGGTGGGGGGGACTGTATGGAGGGATGGATGGTTGGGGGGAACTGGATGGATGGATGGATGGTGGGGGGATCTGGATGGATGGTGGGGGAGGAACTGGATGGATGGATGGTGGGGGGGAACTGGATGGATGGATGGTGGGGGGAACTGGATGGATGGTGGGGGGGGAACTGTATGGAGGGATGGATGGTGGGGGGAACTGGATGGAGGGATGGATGGTGGGGGGGAACTGTATGGAGGGAGGGATGGTGGGGGGAACTGTATGGAGGGATGGAAGGTGGGGGGGAACTGTATGGAGAGATGGATGGTGGGGGGAACTGTATGGAGGGATGGATGGTAGGGGGAACTGTATGGAGGGATGGTGGGGGGAACTGTATGGATGGATGGTGGGGGGAACTGGATGGAGGGATGGATGGTGGGGGGAACTGGATGGAGGGATGGTGGGGGGGGAACTGTATGGATGGATGGTGGGGGGAACTGTATGGAGGGATTGATGGTGGGGGGAACTGGATGGAGGGATGGATGGTGGGGGGAACTGTATGGAGGGATGGATGATGGGGGGAACTGTATAGAGGGATGGTGGGGGGGGAACTGTATGGAGGGAGGGATGGTGGGGGGAACTGTATGGAGGGATGGATGGTGGGGGGAACTGGATGGGAGGGAGGGATGGTGGGGGGAACTGTATGGAGGGATGGATGGTGGGGGCAACTGGATGGAGGGATGGTTGGGGGGAAACTGTATGGATGGATGGATGGTGGGGGGAACTGTATGGAGGGATGGATGGTGGGGGGGAACTGTATGGAGGGATGGTGGGGGGGAACTGGATGGAGGGATGGATGGTGGGAGGGAACTGTATGGAGGGATGGATGGTGGGGGGGAACTGTATGGAGGGATGGATGGTGGGGGGGAACTGTATGGAGGGATGGTGGGGGGGAACTGGATGGAGGGATGGATGGTGGGGGGGGAACTGTATGGAGGGATGGTGGGGGGAACTGTATGGAGGGATGGTGGGGGGGAACTGTATGGATGGATGGATGGTGGGGGGAACTGTATGGAGGGATGGATGGTGGGGGGGAACTGTAAGGAGGGATGGTGGGGGGGGGAACTGGATGGAGGGATGGATGGTGGGGGGGAACTGTATGGAGGGATGGATGGTGGGGGGAACTGGAGGGATGGATGGTGGGGGGACTGTATGGATGGATGGATGGTGGGGGGGACTGTATGGAGGGATGGATGGTGGGGGGGAAAGTATGGAGGGATGGATGGTGGGGGGAAAGTATGGAGGGATGGATGGTGGGGGGAACTGGAGGGATGGATGGTGGGGGGAACTGTATGGATGGATGGTGGGGGAACTGTATGGAGGGATGGATGGTGGGGGGGGACTGTATGGAGGGATGGATGGTGGAGGGGAACTGTATGGAGGGATGGATGGTGGGGGGAACTGTATGGAGGGATGGATGGTGGGGGGGACTGTATGGAGGGATGGATGGTGGGGGGAACTGTATGGATGGATGGATGGTGGGGGGGAACTGTATGGAGGGATGGTGGGGGGAACTGTATGGAGGGATGGATGGTGGGGGGAACTGTATGGAGGGATGGATGGTGGGGGGGAACTGTATGGAGGGATGGTGGGGGGAACTGTATGGAGGGATGGATGGTGGGGGGAACTGTATGGAGGGATGGATGGTGGGGGGGAACTGTATGGAGGGATGGTGGGGGGGAACTGTATGGAGGGATGGATGGTTGGGGGAACTGTATGGAGGGATGGATGGTGGGAGGAACTGTATGGAGGGATGGATGGTGGGGGGAACTGTATGGGGGGATGGATGGTGGGGGGAACTGGATGGATGGCGGGGGGAACTGGATGGATGGATGGTGGGGGGAACTGTATGGAGGGATGGATGGTGGGGGGAACTGTATGGAGGGATGGATGGTGGGGGGAACTGGATGGATGGCGGGGGAGGAACTGGATGGATGGATGGATGGTTGGGGGGAACTGGATGGAGGGATGGATGGTGGGGGGGACTGTATGGAGGGATGGATGGTTGGGGGGAACTGGATGGATGGATGGATGGTGGGGGGATCTGGATGGATGGTGGGGGAGGAACTGGATGGATGGATGGTGGGGGGGAACTTGATGGATGGATGGTGGGGGGAACTGGATGGATGTGTAACGGGGGGTGGGGGAA
Organism: Procambarus clarkii; assembly: GCF_040958095.1. Taxonomy (NCBI): domain Eukaryota; kingdom Metazoa; phylum Arthropoda; class Malacostraca; order Decapoda; family Cambaridae; genus Procambarus; species Procambarus clarkii. The sequence goes on along the minus strand of NW_027189145.1, from coordinate 2,320,801 downwards.
ATAGCTCTATCTTGTCCATTATTCCACCCCCCAGTTAATTAACGAGGCCGGGGGAAACAGCTCTCTCTAGTCCGTTATCCCGTCCCCAGTTAGCTAACTATTCTAGAGCACTCCCAGAGTTCCTAAGGCAACCTCTCTCGTACAACACCTTGTAACCTAGGTAGTCGACTACCTAGGTGCTAAGACTACAAGGCGCCGTAACTGGATCAGCTACCCGGAACTCTAGAGAGAACTCTAGAATACAGAATCATTGCCACAAACGTATAAGAGAAAACGAAAGGAAAGAAATGAATAGTGAAGTAATTAGTGAGGGTTTGGGGTGAGAGGGAGAGAGGTGGGAGGAGCGAGGAGGGTCATTAGTTGAAAGTGAGAGTTTAGAGAAGGGTGGAGGGAGAGGTGTAGATAGGTAGAAGTAGAAGAGTAGAAAGTAGACGTAGAAGAGTAGAAAGTAGACGTAGAAGAGTAGATAGTAGAAGACGAAATGCTGCCACCATCCATTCATGATCATTACATACAAGACAAGGAATGGAACTTGCCTGTATCACAAAATTCTCAAAGGATGTTATCATGAGTTCATTATTAGTATGTTCCCTCTGTACCATGTATCAACTCCAAACATGCACTCATTTATATCATGAACCCAGTAACCACAGAGGCTTTCTCAAATCCTCAACTCAAAGCTCTAGGGAACAAAGTTAAACACAATTTAAATAATAAATTCATAATTATATTTCACATGAAGTATCATAATTTAGCAATTCAATTAAAATGTTCCAGTTTAATATGCAAAGTGAGTCATCATCCAAGAATTCGAGAACCCTACAACTTGACTGCCCCTGATCATCACACAACATATGTAAACACGACCAAGTCACCTAAATGTTCACTCACCGAGGACTGAGTCTAAGTTGAATAGAGAGGGGGGGGGGGGGGGTCTGTAGTTGACGGAGACTCCCGCCCTGCCGGCCGACAGCCTCCCGTCTGCTCTGCTCTCCTGACTGCCGTTCTGTCTGTTCTGTCTGTCAATGCTCCATGCTGGATAGCTCTCCGAGTTTATATTGGGGAACCTAGTAGCTAACTCCGCCCACAAGTAGATAGCCTCCGGCACTACCAAGCCACTCCTTAAACGTCGGCATGTTTGAAGGCTACCCGGCTCCAATTATACGCTTAGCGGAAGCAAGGTGAAATTATCATGATCTGACCTCAGGTCACTTGGGGTCATTAACGGTTAGAGGTGTGAGATCTCAGGCAGACAACTGGCGCCTCTCCGATCCTTGTCTGTGACTCATGTACTCTATGTATGTATTAACCTAAACCAAACACTTTTACAGTGTTACATCTCCCCTTCTCCCCGAAAATAAAGTTTTTGCAACACTGCTAAAGCAAGCTAGCTGTGTGCGACAACTTTATTAACGAAAAGAATACATCCTAGCTAAACAAATATACATCATCCTACTCTAAAAAATGAAATATATAGACAGACGTCCATTGTCTCTGGCTGGGCGACGTCACTGCTTGGTCTTGTAGATAGTCCTGTACCACATTTCTTCAACACAACTGCCTCCGTCGCTTCTCCGTCGTTAACGCACAACAACCCTTGGTCAACCCGAAAGCCGTTACTACTTGAACTGCGCACAGGACCGTGGAATTCGGTTGTCCCAGCTGATCTGTAATTGGCCCTACGTCAGTCACCATGAGAGACGTATATTGGGGTTCTTCACAGCTATAGGGACTACAAGTTTCGAGACCTTCATATAGTTGCCAACAGTAGAAATCCCATCCTACTCTTCTTCCTCCCTGTTGCTCCAGCACGCCTCCTTCAGAGAGCTACTTCTGACAGCCACATCAAGTCTGCATGACACAGGAAGAATCACTCAACAGAGCTACCTGCTTGCAGGAGGGGCGGCCAGTCAAGGCAAACGATCCTGTCTTGCAATTACGCTCCATGCAATGATGCTGACACCAGCAAGGGACACTAGGTATCATGTCTCACTCAGCTTGTCTTATCTTCTCTTCTTTCTTCTCTCTATTTCTTCTCTCTTCTTTCTTCTTTCTTCTTTCTTCTCTCTTCTTTCTTCTCTCTTCCTCCTCCCATGGGTCTTAGACAAGCGACCTGGGGTCCATTGGGGGTCTGTCCGTCCTGGGGTCCATCCTGGGTAGACCGATGTTGGTGGGACAGACTGGAGTCGTTGTTGCTCCTCTTCCATCATTACTGGGTCGTCTGGGGTCGTCTGCAGAACGACCTGGGGTCCACTGGGGTCCGTCCGTCCTGGGGTCCACTGGGTAGACCAATGTTGACCGACCGAGAGGACTGCATCTTGGGGTCCCCGGGGTAGTGGTGGTGGTGGTGGAGCCATGACCTCCAGGTAGTGGGGCTGGTCGTGGTGGTGGTGATAAACGCCCCTGAGTGTGGTACACGGCAGCCGTCTCCCTCTTCTGTATATGCGTCGCGCCTCTCCTCTGGCTCCCACCTGTGAATGAACATAAAGGCGACAATACCCGTGTTCCATGCTGTTGTGTGACCCTGTAGTTTATATAGGGTTCACACAGTCCAATTATAAGCTCTCCTCCTGGCAACAACTACACTTAAATTTTTTAAAATAATCCAATTAACACTGAATGATACTGACTTGGTGGAACATAAGACAGTAACAGAGGAAAGTTAGAGAAGAGAGAATAAGGTCGTCACTACTTTTAACTTGTCACACACAAAAAAAATCAATACTAATAGACAAACACTAGCCTCACTTAACTGTACCTTTCCTAATCTTAAGTACATAATTAACCATTACTCCCACCCTTAACCTACAGCCACCTACGTGACCCAGAGTGTTTCCCTAGCATCTCCGCCGGTCAACAACTCAAAACTGTTGCCACCCCTGTGACCAGACTATCTAACGTCGAGCGTCCCCAACGTGAAGTCTACTGACATACTAAGGCTCCCCCTAGCATGCTGTACAAGACCAGTACACCTCGGGTTATTGCGTTCAAATGGAGTAAAACAGTCGATCGCAATAATCTGAGCAGAACCACTAAAAACTACTTAAAATCTATTTAAGAACTACACCTGCCACTCCCCACTGACCTGGAGACCAGCGGTGGCTGGGTGTCCCCGTGGGACATGCGAGGTCACCTGTCACACTCAGCTGACCTGCACTACCAACACCGCTAAGTTCCCAAATCGCCAAATCTTATTACTAACATAAATCACTACACACGCAAGTTCTGGTGAACATTCCCTGAACTACACAAAACTCACAAAATCACTAAACACAACACCAGAGAATCACTATCTCCTAGCCTGAAAAAAACTCGCTAAATCGCGAAAGTAAAACACCTGTCAAGATCTCCCTGATAGCGCCTGAGCGGCAAAAAGACACGTGGGACTGAACAATGTTCAAAAGAACACCAATACCTACAACATTGTTCAACACCGCTGCCAACATTGTAACGGGGGGTGGGGGAAATAACTCTATCTTGTCCATTATTCCACCCCCCAGTTAACTAACGAGGCCGGGGGAAACAGCTCTCTCTAGTCCGTTATCCCGTCCCCAGTTAGCTAACTATTCTAGAGCACCCTCCAGAGTTCCTAAGGCAACCTCTCTCGTTCAACACCTTGTAAACCTAGGTATTTGACTACCTAGGTGCTAAGACTACAAGGAGCCGTAACTGGATCAGCTACCCGAAACTCTAGAGAGAACTCTAGAATACAAAATCATTGCCCCAAACGTATAAGAGAAAACGAAAGGAAAGAAATGAATAGTGAAGTAATTAGTGAGGGTTTGGGGTGAGAGGCAGAGAGGTGGGAGGAGCGAGGAGGGTCATTAGTTGAAAGTGAGAGTTCAGAGAGGGGTGGAGGGAGAGGTGTAGATAGGTAGAAGTAGAAGAGTAGATAGTAGAAGAGTTGATAGTAGAAGACGAAATGCTGCCACCATCCATTCATGATCATTACATACAAGACAAGGAATGGAACTTGCCTGTATCAAAATATTCTCAAAAGATGTTATCAAGAGATCATTATTAGTATGGTCCCATCTTTATCATGTACTCATTCTAAACCATGAAACCAGTAACTACAGAGGCTTTCTCACCTCCTCAACTCAAAGCTCTAGGGAACAAAGTTAAACACAATTTAAATAATAAATTCATAATTATATTTCACATGAAGTATCATAATTTAGCAATTCAATTAAAATGTTCCAGTTTAATATGCAAAGTGAGTCATCATCCAAGAATTCGAGAACCCTACAACTTGACTGCCCCTGATCATCACACAACATATGTAAACACGACCAAGTCACCTAAATGTTCACTCACCGAGGACTGAGTCTAAGTTGAATAGAGAGGGGGGGGGGGGTCTGTAGTTGACGGAGACTCCCGCCCTGCCGGCCGACAGCCTCCCGTCTGCTCTGCTCTCCTGACTGCCGTTCTGTCTGTTGTGTCTGTCAATGCTCCATGCTGGATAGCTCTCCGAGTTTATATTGGGGAACCTAGTAGCTAACTCCGCCCACAAGTAGATAGCCTCCGGCACTACCAAGCCACTCCTTAAACGTCGGCATGTTTGAAGGCTACCCGGCTCCAATTATACGCTTAGCGGAAGCAAGGTGAAATTATCATGATCTGACCTCAGGTCACTTGGGGTCATTAACGGTTAGAGGTGTGAGATCTCAGGCAGACAACTGGCGCCTCTCCGATCCTTGTCTGTGACTCATGTACTCTATGTATGTATTAACCTAAACCAAACACTTTTACAGTGTTACAGATGGTGGGGGGGGAACTGTATGGAGGGATGGATGGTGGGGGGAACTGGATGGATGGATGGATGGATGGTGGGGGGAACTGGATGGATGGTGGGGGAGGAACTGGATGGATAGTGGGGGAGGAACTGGATGGATGGTGGGGGAGGAACTGGATGGATGGTGGGGGAGGAACTGGATGGATGGATGGTGGGGGGGAACTGGATGGATGGATGGTGGGGGGAACTGGATGGATGGTGGGGGGGGAACTGTATGGAGGGATGGATGGTGGGGGGGAACAGGATGGAGGGATGGATGGTGGGGGGAACTGGATGGATGGTGGGGGAGGAACTGGATGGATGGTGGGGGAGGAACTGGATGGATGGTGGGGGAGGAACTGGATGGATGGTGGGGGGAACTGTATGGAGGGATGGTGGGGGGAACTGTATGGATGGATGGATGGTGGGGGGAACTGTATGGAGGGATGGATGGTGGGGGGGAACTGTATGGAGGGATGGATGGTGGGGGGGGGAACTGTATGGAGGGATGGATGGTGGGGGGAACTGTATGGAGGGATGGATGGTGGGGGAGGAACTGGATGGATGGTGGGGGAGGAACTGGATGGATGGTGGGGGAGGAATTGGATGGATGGATACTGGGGGGCAACTGGATGGATGGATGGTGGGGGGAACTGGATGGATGGATGGTGGGGGGAACTGGATGGATGGTGGGGGGGGAACTGTATGGAGGGATGGATGGTGGGGGGAACTGGATGGAGGGATGGATGGTGGGGGGGACTGTATGGAGGGATGGATGGTTGGGGGGAACTGGATGGATGGATGGATGGTGGGGGGATCTGGATGGATGGTGGGGGAGGAACTGGATGGATGGATGGTGGGGGGGAACTGGATGGATGGATGGTGGGGGGAACTGGATGGATGGTGGGGGGGGAACTGTATGGAGGGATGGATGGTGGGGGGAACTGGATGGAGGGATGGATGGTGGGGGGGAACTGTATGGAGGGAGGGATGGTGGGGGGAACTGTATGGAGGGATGGATGGTGGGGGGGAACTGTATGGAGAGATGGATGGTGGGGGGAACTGTATGGAGGGATGGATGGTAGGGGGAACTGTATGGAGGGATGGTGGGGGGAACTGTATGGATGGATGGTGGGGGGAACTGGATGGAGGGATGGATGGTGGGGGGAACTGGATGGAGGGATGGTGGGGGGGGAACTGTATGGATGGATGGTGGGGGGAACTGTATGGAGGGATTGATGGTGGGGGGAACTGGATGGAGGGATGGATGGTGGGGGGAACTGTATGGAGGGATGGATGATGGGGGGAACTGTATGGAGGGAGGGATGGTGGGGGGAACTGTATGGAGGGATGGATGGTGGGGGGAACTGGATGGGAGGGAGGGATGGTGGGGGGAACTGTATGGAGGGATGGATGGTGGGGGCAACTGGATGGAGGGATGGTTGGGGGGAAACTGTATGGATGGATGGATGGTGGGGGGAACTGTATGGAGGGATGGATGGTGGGGGGGAACTGTATGGAGGGATGGTGGGGGGGAACTGGATGGAGGGATGGATGGTGGGGGGGAACTGTATGGAGGGATGGATGGTGGGGGGGAACTGTATGGAGGGATGGATGGTGGGGGGGAACTGTATGGAGGGATGGTGGGGGGGAACTGGATGGAGGGATGGATGGTGGGGGGGGAACTGTATGGAGGGATGGTGGGGGGGAACTGTATGGAGGGATGGTGGGGGGGAACTGTATGGATGGATGGATGGTGGGGGGAACTGTATGGAGGGATGGATGGTGGGGGGGAACTGTAAGGAGGGATGGTGGGGGGGGGGAACTGGATGGAGGGATGGATGGTGGGGGGGAACTGTATGGAGGGATGGATGGTGGGGGGAACTGGATGGATGGATGGTGGGGGGACTGTATGGATGGATGGATGGTGGGGGGGACTGTATGGAGGGATGGATGGTGGGGGGGAAAGTATGGAGGGATGGATGGTGGGGGGAAAGTATGGAGGGATGGATGGTGGGGGGAACTGGAGGGATGGATGGTGGGGGGAACTGTATGGATGGATGGTGGGGGAACTGTATGGAGGGATGGATGGTGGGGGGGGACTGTATGGAGGGATGGATGGTGGAGGGGAACTGTATGGAGGGATGGATGGTGGGGGGAACTGTATGGAGGGATGGATGGTGGGGGGGAACTGTATGGAGGGATGGATGGTGGGGGGAACTGTATGGATGGATGGATGGTGGGGGGGAACTGTATGGAGGGATGGTGGGGGGAACTGTATGGAGGGATGGTGGGGGGGAACTGTATGGAGGGATGGATGGTGGGGGGAACTGTATGGAGGGATGGATGGTGGGGGGGGAACTGTATGGAGGGATGGTGGGGGGAACTGTATGGAGGGATGGATGGTGGGGGGAACTGTATGGAGGGATGGATGGTGGGGGGGAACTGTATGGAGGGATGGTGGGGGGGAACTGTATGGAGGGATGGATGGTTGGGGGAACTGTACGGAGGGATGGACAGTGGGGGGAACTGTATGGAGGGATGGATGGTGGGGGGAACTGTACGAAGGGATGGACGGTGGGGGGAACTGTATGGAGGGATGGATGGTGGGGGGGAACTGTATGGAGGGATGGTGGGGGGGAACTGTATGGAGGGATGGATGGTTGGGGGAACTGTATGGAGGGATGGATGGTGGGAGGAACTGTATGGAGGAATGGATGGTGGGGGGAACTGTATGGGGGGATGGATGGTGGGGGGAACTGGATGGATGGTGGGGGGAACTGGATGGATGGATGGTGGGGGGAACTGTATGGAGGGATGGATGGTGGGGGGAACTGTATGGAGGGATGGATGGTGGGGGGAACTGGATGGATGGCGGGGGAGGAACTGGATTGATGGATGGATGGTTGGGGGGAAAGTATGGAGGGATGGATGGTGGGGGGAACTGTTGGGATAGATGGTGGGTGGAACTGTATGGATGGATGGTGGGGGAACTATACGAAGGGATGGACGGTGGGGGGAACTGTATGGAGGGATGGATGGTGGGGGGGAACTGTATGGAGGGATGGTGGGGGGGAACTGTATGGAGGGATGGATGGTTGGGGGAACTGTATGGAGGGATGGATGGTGGGGGGAACTGTATGGAGGGATGGATGGTGGGGGGAACTGTATGGGGGGATGGATGGTGGGGGGAACTGGATGGATGGTGGGGGGAACTGGATGGATGGATGGTGGGGGGAACTGTATGGAGGGATGGATGGTGGGGGGAACTGTATGGAGGGATGGATGGTGGGGGGAACTGGATGGATGGCGGGGGAGGAACTGGATGGATGGATGGATGGTTGGGGGGAAAGTATGGAGGGATGGATGGTGGGGGGAACTGTTGGGATAGATGGTGGGTGGAACTGTATGGATGGATAGTGGGGGAACTGTATGGATGGATGGATGGTGGGGGGAAAGTATGGAGGGATGGATGGTGGGGGGAACTGGAGGGATGGATGGTGGGGGGAACTGTATGGATGGATGGTGGGGGAACTGTATGGAGGGATGGATGGTGGGGGGGGACTGTATGGAGGGATGGATGGTGGAGGGGAACTGTATGGAGGGATGGATGGTGGGGGGAACTGTATGGAGGGATGGATGGTGGGGGGGACTGTATGGAGGGATGGATGGTGGGGGGAACTGTATGGAGGGATGGATGGTGGGGGGGAACTGGATGGATGGATGGTGGGGGGAACTGGATGGAGGGACGGATGGTGGGGGGACTGGATGGATGGATGGATGGTGGGGGGAACTGTATGGAGGGATGGATGGTGGGGGGAACTGTATGGAGGGATGGTGGGGGGAACTGTATGGAGGGATGGATGGTGGGGGGGAACTGGATGGATGGTGGGGGGAACTGGATGGATGGATGGTGGGGGGAACTGTATGGAGGGATGGATGGTGGGGGGAACTGTATGGAGGGATGGATGGTGGGGGGAACTGGATGGATGGCGGGGGAGGAACTGGATGGATGGATGGATGGTTGGGGGGAAAGTATGGAGGGATGGATGGTGGGGGGAACTGTTGGGATAGATGGTGGGTGGAACTGTATGGATGGATGGTGGGGGAACTGTATGGATGGATGGATGGTGGGGGGAAAGTATGGAGGGATGGATGGTGGGGGGAACTGGAGGGATGGATGGTGGGGGGAACTGTATGGATGGATGGTGGGGGAACTGTATGGAGGGATGGATGGTGGGGGGGGACTGTATGGAGGGATGGATGGTGGAGGGGAACTGTATGGAGGGATGGATGGTGGGGGGAACTGTATGGAGGGATGGATCGTGGGGGGGACTGTATGGAGGGATGGATGGTGGGGGGAACTGTATGGAGGGATGGATGGTGGGGGGGAACTGGATGGATGGATGGTGGGGGGAACTGGATGGAGGGACGGATGGTGGGGGGACTGGATGGATGGATGGATGGTGGGGGGAACTGTATGGAGGGATGGATGGTGGGGGGAACTGTATGGAGGGATGGTGGGGGGAACTGTATGGAGGGATGGATGGTGGGGGGGAACTGGATGGATGGATGGTGGTGGGGAACTGGATGGAGGGATGGATGGTGGGGGGACTGGATGGATGGATGGATGGTGGGGGGGAACTGGATGGATGGATAGTGAGGGGAACTGGATGGAGGGATGGATGGTGAGGGGAACTGGATGGATGGATGGATGGTGGGGGGAACTGTATGGATGGATGGTGGGGGGAACTGGATGGAGGGATGGATGGTGGGGGGACTGGATGGATGGATGGATGGTGGGGGGGAACTGGATGGATGGATGGTGGGGGGGAACTGGATGGATGGGTGGTGGGGGGAACCGGATGGATGGATGGTGGGGGGAACTGGATGGAGGGATGGATGGTGAGGGGAACTGGATGGATGGATGGATGGATGGTGGGGGGGAACTGTATGGATGGATGGTGGGGGAACTGGATGGAGGGATGGATGGTGGGGGGACTGGATGGATGGTGGGGGGAACTGTATGGAGGGATGGATGGTGAGGGGAACTGGATGGATGGATGGATGGTGGGGGGAACTGGATGGAGGGATGGATGGTGAGGGGAACTGGATGGATGGATGGATGGTGGGGGGGAACTGGATGGATGGATGGTGGGGGGGAACTGGATGGATGGATGGTGGGGGGGAACTGGATGGATGGATGGTGGGGGGGAACTGTATGGAGGGATGGATGGTGAGGGGAACTGGATGGATGGATGGATGGTGGGGGGGAACTGTATGGATGGATGGATGGATGGTGGGGGGGGAACTGTATGGAGGGATGGTGGGGGGGAACTGGATGGAGGGATGGATGGTGGGGGGGAACTGTATGGAGGGATGGATGGTGGGGGGGAACTGTATGGAGGGATGGATGGTGGGGGGGAACTGTATGGAGGGATGGTGGGGGGGAACTGGATGGAGGGATGGATGGTGGGGGGGGAACTGTATGGAGGGATGGTGGGGGGGAACTGTATGGAGGGATGGTGGGGGGGAACTGTATGGATGGATGGATGGTGGGGGGAACTGTATGGAGGGATGGATGGTGGGGGGGAACTGTAAGGAGGGATGGTGGGGGGGGGGAACTGGATGGAGGGATGGATGGTGGGGGGGAACTGTATGGAGGGATGGATGGTGGGGGGAACTGGATGGATGGATGGTGGGGGGACTGTATGGATGGATGGATGGTGGGGGGGACTGTATGGAGGGATGGATGGTGGGGGGGAAAGTATGGAGGGATGGATGGTGGGGGGAAAGTATGGAGGGATGGATGGTGGGGGGAACTGGAGGGATGGATGGTGGGGGGAACTGTATGGATGGATGGTGGGGGAACTGTATGGAGGGATGGATGGTGGGGGGGGACTGTATGGAGGGATGGATGGTGGAGGGGAACTGTATGGAGGGATGGATGGTGGGGGGAACTGTATGGAGGGATGGATGGTGGGGGGGAACTGTATGGAGGGATGGATGGTGGGGGGAACTGTATGGATGGATGGATGGTGGGGGGGAACTGTATGGAGGGATGGTGGGGGGAACTGTATGGAGGGATGGTGGGGGGGAACTGTATGGAGGGATGGATGGTGGGGGGAACTGTATGGAGGGATGGATGGTGGGGGGGGAACTGTATGGAGGGATGGTGGGGGGAACTGTATGGAGGGATGGATGGTGGGGGGAACTGTATGGAGGGATGGATGGTGGGGGGGAACTGTATGGAGGGATGGTGGGGGGGAACTGTATGGAGGGATGGATGGTTGGGGGAACTGTACGGAGGGATGGACAGTGGGGGGAACTGTATGGAGGGATGGATGGTGGGGGGAACTGTACGAAGGGATGGACGGTGGGGGGAACTGTATGGAGGGATGGATGGTGGGGGGGAACTGTATGGAGGGATGGTGGGGGGGAACTGTATGGAGGGATGGATGGTTGGGGGAACTGTATGGAGGGATGGATGGTGGGAGGAACTGTATGGAGGAATGGATGGTGGGGGGAACTGTATGGGGGGATGGATGGTGGGGGGAACTGGATGGATGGTGGGGGGAACTGGATGGATGGATGGTGGGGGGAACTGTATGGAGGGATGGATGGTGGGGGGAACTGTATGGAGGGATGGATGGTGGGGGGAACTGGATGGATGGCGGGGGAGGAACTGGATTGATGGATGGATGGTTGGGGGGAAAGTATGGAGGGATGGATGGTGGGGGGAACTGTTGGGATAGATGGTGGGTGGAACTGTATGGATGGATGGTGGGGGAACTATACGAAGGGATGGACGGTGGGGGGAACTGTATGGAGGGATGGATGGTGGGGGGGAACTGTATGGAGGGATGGTGGGGGGGAACTGTATGGAGGGATGGATGGTTGGGGGAACTGTATGGAGGGATGGATGGTGGGGGGAACTGTATGGAGGGATGGATGGTGGGGGGAACTGTATGGGGGGATGGATGGTGGGGGGAACTGGATGGATGGTGGGGGGAACTGGATGGATGGATGGTGGGGGGAACTGTATGGAGGGATGGATGGTGGGGGGAACTGTATGGAGGGATGGATGGTGGGGGGAACTGGATGGATGGCGGGGGAGGAACTGGATGGATGGATGGATGGTTGGGGGGAAAGTATGGAGGGATGGATGGTGGGGGGAACTGTTGGGATAGATGGTGGGTGGAACTGTATGGATGGATAGTGGGGGAACTGTATGGATGGATGGATGGTGGGGGGAAAGTATGGAGGGATGGATGGTGGGGGGAACTGGAGGGATGGATGGTGGGGGGAACTGTATGGATGGATGGTGGGGGAACTGTATGGAGGGATGGATGGTGGGGGGGGACTGTATGGAGGGATGGATGGTGGAGGGGAACTGTATGGAGGGATGGATGGTGGGGGGAACTGTATGGAGGGATGGATGGTGGGGGGGACTGTATGGAGGGATGGATGGTGGGGGGAACTGTATGGAGGGATGGATGGTGGGGGGGAACTGGATGGATGGATGGTGGGGGGAACTGGATGGAGGGACGGATGGTGGGGGGACTGGATGGATGGATGGATGGTGGGGGGAACTGTATGGAGGGATGGATGGTGGGGGGAACTGTATGGAGGGATGGTGGGGGGAACTGTATGGAGGGATGGATGGTGGGGGGGAACTGGATGGATGGTGGGGGGAACTGGATGGATGGATGGTGGGGGGAACTGTATGGAGGGATGGATGGTGGGGGGAACTGTATGGAGGGATGGATGGTGGGGGGAACTGGATGGATGGCGGGGGAGGAACTGGATGGATGGATGGATGGTTGGGGGGAAAGTATGGAGGGATGGATGGTGGGGGGAACTGTTGGGATAGATGGTGGGTGGAACTGTATGGATGGATGGTGGGGGAACTGTATGGATGGATGGATGGTGGGGGGAAAGTATGGAGGGATGGATGGTGGGGGGAACTGGAGGGATGGATGGTGGGGGGAACTGTATGGATGGATGGTGGGGGAACTGTATGGAGGGATGGATGGTGGGGGGGGACTGTATGGAGGGATGGATGGTGGAGGGGAACTGTATGGAGGGATGGATGGTGGGGGGAACTGTATGGAGGGATGGATCGTGGGGGGGACTGTATGGAGGGATGGATGGTGGGGGGAACTGTATGGAGGGATGGATGGTGGGGGGGAACTGGATGGATGGATGGTGGGGGGAACTGGATGGAGGGACGGATGGTGGGGGGACTGGATGGATGGATGGATGGTGGGGGGAACTGTATGGAGGGATGGATGGTGGGGGGAACTGTATGGAGGGATGGTGGGGGGAACTGTATGGAGGGATGGATGGTGGGGGGGAACTGGATGGATGGATGGTGGTGGGGAACTGGATGGAGGGATGGATGGTGGGGGGACTGGATGGATGGATGGATGGTGGGGGGGAACTGGATGGATGGATAGTGAGGGGAACTGGATGGAGGGATGGATGGTGAGGGGAACTGGATGGATGGATGGATGGTGGGGGGAACTGTATGGATGGATGGTGGGGGGAACTGGATGGAGGGATGGATGGTGGGGGGACTGGATGGATGGATGGATGGTGGGGGGGAACTGGATGGATGGATGGTGGGGGGGAACTGGATGGATGGGTGGTGGGGGGAACCGGATGGATGGATGGTGGGGGGAACTGGATGGAGGGATGGATGGTGAGGGGAACTGGATGGATGGATGGATGGATGGTGGGGGGGAACTGTATGGATGGATGGTGGGGGAACTGGATGGAGGGATGGATGGTGGGGGGACTGGATGGATGGTGGGGGGAACTGTATGGAGGGATGGATGGTGAGGGGAACTGGATGGATGGATGGATGGTGGGGGGAACTGGATGGAGGGATGGATGGTGAGGGGAACTGGATGGATGGATGGATGGATGGTGGGGGGGAACTGGATGGATGGATGGTGGGGGGGAACTGGATGGATGGATGGTGGGGGGGAACTGGATGGATGGATGGTGGGGGGGAACTGTATGGAGGGATGGATGGTGAGGGGAACTGGATGGATGGATGGATGGTGGGGGGGAACTGTATGGATGGATGGATGGATGGTGGGGGGGGAACTGTATGGAGGGATGGATGGTGGGGGGAACTGTATGGAGTGATGGATGGTGGGGGGAACTGTATGGATGGATGGATGGTGGGGGGAACTGGATGGATGGATGGATGGTGGGGGGAACTGGATGGATGGATGGATGGTGGGGGGAACTGGATGGATGGTGGGGGGAACTGGATGGATGGATGGTGGGGGGAACTGTATGGAGGGATGGATGGTGGGGGGAACTGTATGGAGGGATGGATGGTGGGGGGAACTGGATGGATGGCGGGGGAGGAACTGGATTGATGGATGGATGGTTGGGGGGAAAGTATGGAGGGATGGATGGTGGGGGGAACTGTTGGGATAGATGGTGGGTGGAACTGTATGGATGGATGGTGGGGGAACTGTACGAAGGGATGGACGGTGGGGGGAACTGTATGGAGGGATGGATGGTGGGGGGGAACTGTATGGAGGGATGGTGGGGGGGAACTGTATGGAGGGATGGATGGTTGGGGGAACTGTATGGAGGGATGGATGGTGGGGGGAACTGTATGGAGGGATGGATGGTGGGGGGAACTGTATGGGGGGATGGATGGTGGGGGGAACTGGATGGATGGTGGGGGGAACTGGATGGATGGATGGTGGGGGGAACTGTATGGAGGGATGGATGGTGGGGGGAACTGTATGGAGGGATGGATGGTGGGGGGAACTGGATGGATGGCGGGGGAGGAACTGGATGGATGGATGGATGGTTGGGGGGAAAGTATGGAGGGATGGATGGTGGGGGGAACTGTTGGGATAGATGGTGGGTGGAACTGTATGGATGGATAGTGGGGGAACTGTATGGATGGATGGATGGTGGGGGGAAAGTATGGAGGGATGGATGGTGGGGGGAACTGGAGGGATGGATGGTGGGGGGAACTGTATGGATGGATGGTGGGGGAACTGTATGGAGGGATGGATGGTGGGGGGGGACTGTATGGAGGGATGGATGGTGGAGGGGAACTGTATGGAGGGATGGATGGTGGGGGGAACTGTATGGAGGGATGGATGGTGGGGGGGACTGTATGGAGGGATGGATGGTGGGGGGAACTGTATGGAGGGATGGATGGTGGGGGGGAACTGGATGGATGGATGGTGGGGGGAACTGGATGGAGGGACGGATGGTGGGGGGACTGGATGGATGGATGGATGGTGGGGGGAACTGTATGGAGGGATGGATGGTGGGGGGAACTGTATGGAGGGATGGTGGGGGGAACTGTATGGAGGGATGGATGGTGGGGGGGAACTGGATGGATGGTGGGGGGAACTGGATGGATGGATGGTGGGGGGAACTGTATGGAGGGATGGATGGTGGGGGGAACTGTATGGAGGGATGGATGGTGGGGGGAACTGGATGGATGGCGGGGGAGGAACTGGATGGATGGATGGATGGTTGGGGGGAAAGTATGGAGGGATGGATGGTGGGGGGAACTGTTGGGATAGATGGTGGGTGGAACTGTATGGATGGATGGTGGGGGAACTGTATGGATGGATGGATGGTGGGGGGAAAGTATGGAGGGATGGATGGTGGGGGGAACTGGAGGGATGGATGGTGGGGGGAACTGTATGGATGGATGGTGGGGGAACTGTATGGAGGGATGGATGGTGGGGGGGGACTGTATGGAGGGATGGATGGTGGAGGGGAACTGTATGGAGGGATGGATGGTGGGGGGAACTGTATGGAGGGATGGATCGTGGGGGGGACTGTATGGAGGGATGGATGGTGGGGGGAACTGTATGGAGGGATGGATGGTGGGGGGGAACTGGATGGATGGATGGTGGGGGGAACTGGATGGAGGGACGGATGGTGGGGGGACTGGATGGATGGATGGATGGTGGGGGGAACTGTATGGAGGGATGGATGGTGGGGGGAACTGTATGGAGGGATGGTGGGGGGAACTGTATGGAGGGATGGATGGTGGGGGGAACTGGATGGATGGATGGTGGTGGGGAACTGGATGGAGGGATGGATGGTGGGGGGACTGGATGGATGGATGGATGGTGGGGGGGAACTGGATGGATGGATAGTGAGGGGAACTGGATGGAGGGATGGATGGTGAGGGGAACTGGATGGATGGATGGATGGTGGGGGGAACTGTATGGATGGATGGTGGGGGGAACTGGATGGAGGGATGGATGGTGGGGGGACTGGATGGATGGATGGATGGTGGGGGGGAACTGGATGGATGGATGGTGGGGGGGAACTGGATGGATGGGTGGTGGGGGGAACCGGATGGATGGATGGTGGGGGGAACTGGATGGAGGGATGGATGGTGAGGGGAACTGGATGGATGGATGGATGGATGGTGGGGGGGAACTGTATGGATGGATGGTGGGGGAACTGGATGGAGGGATGGATGGTGGGGGGACTGGATGGATGGTGGGGGGAACTGTATGGAGGGATGGATGGTGAGGGGAACTGGATGGATGGATGGATGGTGGGGGGAACTGGATGGAGGGATGGATGGTGAGGGGAACTGGATGGATGGATGGATGGTGGGGGGGAACTGGATGGATGGATGGTGGGGGGGAACTGGATGGATGGATGGTGGGGGGGAACTGGATGGATGGATGGTGGGGGGGAACTGTATGGAGGGATGGATGGTGAGGGGAACTGGATGGATGGATGGATGGTGGGGGGGAACTGTATGGATGGATGGATGGATGGTGGGGGGGGAACTGTATGGAGGGATGGATGGTGGGGGGAACTGTATGGAGTGATGGATGGTGGGGGGAACTGTATGGATGGATGGATGGTGGGGGGAACTGGATGGATGGATGGATGGTGGGGGGAACTGGATGGATGGATGGATGGTGGGGGGAACTGTATGGAGGGATGGATGGTGGGGGGGAACTGTATGGAGGGATGGATGGTGGGGGGAACTGTATGGATGGATGGATGGTGGGGGGGAACTGTATGGATGGATGGATGGAACTGGATGGATGGATGGATGGTGGGGGGAACTGTATGGATGGATGGATGGTGGGGGGAACTGTATGGAGGGATGGATGGTGGGGGGAACTGTATGGAGGGATGGATGGTGGGGGGAACTGTATGGATGGATGGATGGTGGGGGAACTGTATGGATGGATGGATGGATGGTGGGGGGAACTGGATGGAGGGATGGTTGGGGGGAAACTGTATGGATGGATGGATGGTGGGGGGAACTGTATGGAGGGAGGGATGATGGGGGGAACTGTATGGAGGGAGGGATGGTGGGGGGAACTGTATGGAGGGATGGATGGTGGGGGGAACTGTATGGATGGATGGATGGTGGGGGAACTGTATGGATGGATGGATGGATGGTGGGGGGAACTGTATGGAGTGATGGATGTGGGGGGAACTGTATGGAGTGATGGATGGTGGGGGGAACTGTATGGAGGGATGGATGGTGGGGGGGAACTGTATGGAGGGATGGATGGTGGGGGGAACTGTATGGAGGGATGGATGGTGGGGGGAACTGTATGGAGGGATGGATGGTGGGGGGAACTGGATGGATGGATGGATGATGGGGGGGAACTGTATGGAGGGATGGTGGGGGGAACTGTATAGAGGGATGGTGGGGGGGAACTGGATGGATGGTGGGGGGAACTGGATGGAGGGATGGATGGTGGGGGGACTGGATGGATGGATGGATGGTGGGGGGAACTGTATGGAGGGATGGATGGTGGGGGGAACTGTATGGAGGGATGGATGGTGAGGGGAACTGGATGGATGGATGGATGGTGGGGGGGAACTGGATGGATGGATGGTGGGGGGGGAACTGGATGGATGGATGGTGGGGGGAACTGGATGGAGGGATGGATGGTGGGGGGACTGGATGGATGGATGGATGGTGGGGGGAACTGTATGGAGGGATGGATGGTGGGGGGGAACTGGATGGATGGATGGTGGGGGGAACTGGATGGAGGGATGGATGGTGAGGGGAACTGGATGGAGGGATGGATGGTGAGGGGAACTGGATGGATGGTGGGGGGGAACTGGATGGATGGATGGTGGGGGGGAACTGGATGGATGTATGGTGGGGGGAACTGGATGGAGGGATGGATGGTGGGGGGGAACTGGATGGATGGATGGATGGTCGGGGGGAACTGTATGGATGGATGGTGGGGGGAACTGGATGGAGGGATGGTGGTGGGGGGAACTGGATGGAGGGATGGTGGTGGCGGGAACTGGATGGATGGATGGTGGTGGGGAACTGTTGGGATAGATGGTGGGTGGAACTGGATGGATGGATGGTGGGGGGAACTGGATGGAGGGATGGATGGTGAGGGGAACTGGATGGATGGATGGATGGGGGGGGAACTGGATGGATGGTGGGGGGAACCAGATGGATGGATGGTGGGGGGAACTGGATGGAGGGATGGATGGTGAGGGGAACTGGATGGATTGATGGATGGTGGGGGGGAACTGTATGGATGGATGGTGGGGGGGAACTGTATGGAGGGATGGATGGTGGGGGGAACTGTATGGATGGATGGATGGATGGATGGTGGGGGGAACTGGATGGATGGATGGATGGTGGGGGGAACTGTATGGAGGGATGGATGGTGGGGGGAACTGTATGGAGGGATGGTGGGGGGAACTGTATGGATGGATGGATGGAACTGGATGGATGGATGGATGGATGGTGGGGGGGAACTGTATGGATGGATGGATGGTGGGGGGGAACTGTATGGAGGGATGGATGGTGGGGGGAACTCTATGGATGGATGGATGGTGGGGGGGAACTGTATGGAGGGATGGATGGTGGGGGGAACTGTATGGATGGATGGATGGTGGGGGGAACTGTATGGAGGGATGGATGGTGGGGGGGAACTGTATGGAGGGATGGATGGTGGGGGGGGAACTGTATGGAGGGATGGATGGTGGGGGGGGGAACTGTATGGAGGGATGGATGGTGGGGGGAACTGTATGGAGGGATGGATGGTGGGGGGAACTGTATGGAGGGATGGATGGTGGGGGGAACTGTATGGAGGGATGGATGGTGGGGGGAACTGTATGGAGGGATGGATGGTGGGGGGAACTGGATGGAGGGATGGATGGTGGGGGGAACTGTATGAAGTGATGGATGGTGGGGGGAACTGGATGGAGGAATGGATGGTGGGGGGAACTGTATGGAGGGATGGATGGTGGGGGGAACTGTATGGAGGGATGGATGGTGGGGGGAACTGGATGGAGGAATGGATGGTGGGGGGAACTGTATGGAGGGATGGATGGTGGGGGGAACTGTATGGGGGGATGGATGGTGGGGGGACTAAGTGGATGGCAGGTGAGTGGGACGAGGAGGCTGGGGGACAGGAAAGAAAATCTTTCAGAAACACCATCCCTAGAATCATGTAAGGAAAGAACACATGGAGGACGAGTGGGTGGGCAGGTGAGAGTGAGTGGATGGATGAGTAGCAGGGCGGGTGGCAACATGGGTGGATAGGCAGGCAGCAGTGGTCGGGCAGGTGTCAGTGTGTGCAGGCGGGCAGTACTGAGATGGTTGGCAGAGAGGGCAGAGTGGGTGGATGTGTCGGCAGAAGACCGAGCAGGTGGCAGATTGTAAACTATGGTGGTGGGTGACTGATGGTAGACTATGGTGGTGGGTGGCTGATGGTAGACTAAGGTGGTGGGTGGCTGATGGTAGACTATGGTGGTGGGTGGCTGATGGTAGACTATGGTGGTGGGTGACTGATGGTAGACTATGGTGGTGGGTGACTGATGGTAGACTAAGGTGGTGGGTGGCTGATGGTAAACTAAGGTGGTGGGTGGCTGATGGTAGACTAAGGAGGTGAGTGACATGGTAGACTAAGGTGGTGGGTGGCTGATGGTAGACTAAGGTGGTGGGTGTCAGGGTGGGCAGAGAGGGTAGGTAAGTACAGTGGAACCTTGAATAAAGAATTTAATCCGTTCCGGCTCTGTGATCATCATGTGAAACGGACGTCATACAAAACGAATGTCCCCATTGACAATAATGGAAATCAAATTAATCCATTCTACCACTGAAAAACATCATTATGATATTCGATGTTTTAAATAATGGAGCAGCCTACCTTACATACACTGAACAAACCTTTAGGACATTTTTCTTTCTTCAAATTTGTTCAATATTTTTTTTTATTTGTCTTATAGCAAAAGGTTCGTTTGGTGTTCGGCAGGTAGGCTGCTCCATGTTTCTTAAATAAAAAAAAAATAAATAAAAAAAGGTTGAAACAATTTGGAAAATGGACAAATGCCATAAAGGTTCATTCAATGTTTATCAGGTAGGCTGCCCCATTATAGCAATTTTTCTGTTTCAAATGTGTTCCATTTGTTTTGCATTTTTCATTTACGTCTCAATAATGGAGCAGCCTACACAACAAAGACTGAACGCATCTTTATGGCATTTGTTCTGTTTTTCAAAATTTTTCATTTTTTTTAATTTTTTATTTTTTTATTTAAGAAACATGGAGCAGTTTACCTGCCGAACACCGCACGAACCTTTTTGAAATTTGTTGTTTTTCAAAAATTTTCATTTTTTTTTTTTTATTTAAGAAACATGGAGCAGCCTACCTGCCAAACACCAAACAAACCTTTTTGACATTTGTTCTATTTTTTTTTTTTCAATTTTTCATTTTTTTTTTCTACAAAAAAGTCAATGCTTTGCAACATCTCAGCAGTCACCCCTTTATATCCCAGCATCATTAGCATCTTTAACCCTTAAAGTGCGCATCACGTCATATGAAGTGTAAATCGTTTTACCAGTCAACTGCGCTTCACGTCATATGACGATTATGGGTACCGCGCACGATTTGAATGGCCCGCGGTGTAGCTGGGGGTCCCATACGCTGCCCAGGGGCTCTAGTAAACAGCGGCCATTTTGAAAAAAATTCCCGCTCACGAACCGAAGGCATGGGAGGCCTCAGTTTAGCGAGAGTCACCATGGCGAGCACACGGTCAAACGCCTCACGGGCACGCACCACTCAGTCCCTCACCCCAGAGCAAATAGCCCACGAATTATTCTCTGAAGGTGAAGAAAGTGTGTTTGATGATTCAGACAACGATGAGGATTATACACAATTGTCGGGTGATAGTAGCAGCAGCAGTGAGAGTGAGAATGACCGCCATGCCATGGCGAGGCCTCTACGCTCACCCATGCCTCCTCAGCCAGTTTCTACCCCAATTCTACCACGACCTCACAGTTCCTGTGGATATTTTCTGTTTGAGGGTGACGAGTCAGAGGGAGGTGACTCCTTTTCTGGGTTTAGTGACTCAGATCATAGTTTTATTGAGCCTGTGGCTGGTACCAGTGGTGTAACTGGGCGAGAAATTGTCGCGTCAGCAGCATCTCGCCCGGCCAAGCGCCACCGCATGGCACCACATGAGGGACCAAGACCCTCGTGTTCACGTGCATCCACCTCGCGTGCATCCACTTCACGTGCATCCACCTCACGTGCATCCACCTCACGTGCACGTAGCCGCCGTGCTTCTCGCAGACGGTATTCAGCTCCTGGTCGCCGGTATGCATCGCTTCCTCGCCGTCTTTCCTCTGCATCTCGCAGGACGCCTGGTGTACTTGAGTGGAGTGATGGTGACGATTTTATTCCTAATATTCCTCACTTTGACGATAAAGATGTAGGGATTACAAACCTTTTCCCTAATCAAGGTGAGGACATGGCTGAGATGGAATATTTTACAGCATTCTATGATGAACCACTCATGGAATACATTGTACACCAAACGAACCTGCATGCTGCTTACCTGATTGAGAGGGAAATCACAGAATCTTCACGACTGCAGCGTTGGAAAAATACCACAGTTGCGGAAATGTATGTGTTTTTGGCACTCTGTTTGTTGATGAAGCACTGTCACAAACATGCAATAAGTGACTATTGGAGCAAGGACAAGACAATACCAACACCTTTATTTGGGAAATATATGTCACGAGACAGGTTTCAGATACTCCTCAGGTGTCTACATTTTGGAAGTGTTCAGGACCGAACACCTGATGATAGACTGTGGCGAGTGAGGCACTACATGAACGATGTTATTGGAAAATTCAGAGATTTTTACGTACCAGCACAGAAGCTGGTGGTTGATGAATCTCTCGTACTTTTCAAGGGACGTGTTCCATTCAAACAGTACATTCCCTCAATACGAAACCGATTTGGCCTGAAATTTTTTGTTCTTTGTGATTGTGAGACAGGATACATGTTACACATGATTCTGTACTCGGCTAGTGATGTAGACATTCCCGGTAACGACGAACATGGATTCTCGGGGAGTGTAGTGAAGACCATCATGGCTCCGTGGATGAACAAGGGACACATTTTATACACGGATAATTACTATACTGTACAAGTCCCTTGCTAGCTCGGTTCTTGCTAGAAAATAGAACCGGATTGGTTGGTAGAGTAAAGCCACAACGAAGGGAAATGCCTGTTTGACAACGACATTGCAGTTGGTGAGTGTCAGAGAAGGAAAAGTGATAACATTCTGTCAGTTTGGTGTAAAGACAAAAGAAAGGTGAACTTGCTGACAACAATTCATGATGGAACAATGGTGAACAGTGGGAAAGTGAGCCATAAAACAAACGCACCACTATATAAGCCAGACTGTGTTTTAGACTATAATATCAACATGCGGTTGATTGATAAATCAGACATGATGATTGGCACTGCAGAGTGTGTGCAGAAGACATGTAGGTGGACGAAAAAAGTGTTCTTCCATCTTGTGGACATGAGCATGCTGAACTGTTTCAACATATACCTTGTGAGAACTGGACGTAAGCCCACTTTCCGTGACTTTGTATTTGATGCTGCAATACAGTTATTAGGAAAGTTTGCAAAAGATGTCCCAGGTATTCAGCGGCCCATCATAAACCCACTGTTGCAGCATGCTGGTACTCCACGCCTCGCTCACACTGAAGGCTTCCTAGCACACAGACTCAAGTATTTCCCACCAGCTGGGAAGCGTGCAATAGCCCAACGTGATTGCTTGGTGTGTAAAACAACGACACGTAGAGACAAGAAACGGAAGCTTGTGCAAACATGGTGTGAAACGTGTGGTACCCCAGTATAAGCTGTCGACTGCTTCAATAACTACCACAGTCTAGAAAAACTTCTAAGTGTGCTTCAAAGTGTGTATAGCGTGTGCGAGTATGTAAATATGTAAACATATAAGCAGATAGCGTGTGCGTGTGTGTAAATATATACAAATATAAGCAGAACATACAATATAATAGACTGTAATGACATATTATATTGCCGTAATTGAAAACATTTGTGTGCGCCTGTGTATACTCAAATATGCAACAATTATTGATACAAAATATGTTCAAACAGTATTTGAAACACAATTAGTGAAAAAAATTGGATAAAATGCGCCTAGACGTTGTAAATAAATAGCGCGAAAATATATTTGTGGCAAATCTGGCTGTTTGAGGACCGCGCGCAACGCCTCTGGGGCGCGTACTGCATGAGCGAACATGCAGATTGTGACGTCATCACTGAGCTTTCCGGCTCTATTGCAACAAAAGTAAGTACAATAGATTTTTTTTTTATTTTTCCCGTGATCAGTAAACAGAACTTAACAGATTAGCAAAAAAAATAAAAAAAAAAATTTTCAAAATGACATGCGCCTGTGCGGATGGCAGGATATTAGACCCCGAGCATGTTAAGGGTTAAACAAAAACAGCATAATTTATTTGCATCGTCGGAGGCATCCGAGAATGTGCAAGAAGCAGCGCGACCCCACCATGTGGTGTCATCGTTATTCAAACGAGCGGTCGCCATACAAGACGAATTGTCGGCGATCGGGCCGGTCGTTACCCAAAATGTTCTCCATTTCAGGTGATCGTTATTCGAGGTACCTCTGTACAATGAATTTTTTTTTATTCCACATGCTCAGGGAACACAAATGAACACTTTTATAAGACAATTTTTTTTTTTAATTTTGCTGCTGTCCCTGGCAGTGTTAAAGGCCTTAGCCCCATAGCTGCTGCCTCCCAAGGGTTAATGACCTTCCAAATGCCTCTAAACACCTCAACCCAATTTTATTTGCTGATGACACAACCTTTATTTCCTCCAATCCTGACAGTCTTACTCTGAATGATACA
Organism: Procambarus clarkii; assembly: GCF_040958095.1. Taxonomy (NCBI): domain Eukaryota; kingdom Metazoa; phylum Arthropoda; class Malacostraca; order Decapoda; family Cambaridae; genus Procambarus; species Procambarus clarkii. The sequence goes on along the minus strand of NW_027189145.1, from coordinate 2,296,814 downwards.
GTGAATACTGAACTAAATAAAGTTCATCTTTGGTTAACTGCTAACAAACTCACCCTTAACCCTTCTGCTGTTCAGGGCTTAACCCTTAAGCTGCAAAACAAACACATTACTAGCTGGGGTGTGTAACTATCGCAGAATTGCACACCAAACCTATTAAAGTGTTGGAGTACCATGCAAGATTTAACCCTTAAACAACGCAACACTGCATATGAAGTTTTGAATAACTGACACAAAAGTGCGCATCACTGCATATGAAGTTTTAGAGTACTACACAAAATTTAAACTGCCCACAGACACACGGGGTTCACAGCACCTTCTTCAAGGCTCTTATAAACAGAAGCCATTTAAAAAAAAAATCATGGGCAACATTCCTGGATGTGAGGGCCTCAGTACTGAGTGAGCCACCAAGGCTGGCACACACAGCATGAGCTCACAGCATTGCTGTTCAGCTTGTGATTACAGCTTCGCCTAAAAAATGTAAAAACATATATGTAACCGGTATTATTTAGCAATGATTGTATTACAGAAGACCCCTGACTGTGGTAAAAATGACCAGGATTCTGATAATAGCAGGATTGTTGTGACAATTTGTGCTGTGCTGTGGGAGTAATATTGAGGGTGGGGGGGGGGGGGGCTGTAGCATCGTCTGCCGAATCTATGTGGCCACCTGTTGCTGTCTGTACTTACTATTCCGGCTTAGTGATTCGCTATGGTGAACAAAACGTACAGATACTTATATATAACATCTATATATAGTGAATAGAAGCAAAAACAGTATGGTGGGAGGAAGATGTTGGCGAGTGAGGTGTTGAGGGAGGGAGTTGCAGCCAGTGGCGGGCTGGTTGGTGTGACTCCTTGCTGCTTTTTGACTCAGCATACCAACTTTATTGGTTCGTTATGATGAACACAAATGTAGATACTTATATATAATGTGTATATATAGTGTAATAACAGCAAAAGAAGTGTTGGGAGAAGGCATTTTGGTGAGGATGGCCTAATCTGTATGACATGTCATGCTGTGTAAGGGTGGCCACTATGCTCTTTGGGCACAATATTTACTTAGTTGAACAGTTATGGTGAACAAAACATGTAGATACTTATATAAAGTGAATAAAAGCAAAAATCAGTATGGTGGGAGGAGGATGTTGGGGAGTGAGGTGGTGTTGAGGGAGTAAGTGGTGGTGAGTGGTTGGCTGGCTGCTGTGTGTTGGCCACTACTCGTTGATTTTTTACTCTGTATAACATCTTAGTGGTTCGTTATGGTGAACAAAACATGCAGATACTTATATGTAACTTGTGTAGTGTAATATCTGCAAAACTATTTGTTTATTTTTTATGAACATAAATGAATCACTAATATGCACACCATAATTTTCAGTGTAGCGATGATTCACACATTTTATTATAGAGCACCACTTGGTTTTCCGATTGGGGTTGGAGAGTCACACTACACGAACCAAGTTCAGGTAGGAAGCAGTCCGCCAAGCCTCACACCGACCGGGGTGGGAGTTACCCTACACGAACCAAGTTCGGGTGAGGAAGCAGCCAGACAAGCGTCGCACCGGCCTGTGGTGGTGGGTGGGAGATGGTTTAGTTTGCCCACTGACCGTTTTTGGTGCCACCTCTATGGTGCCTGCTACCCTGTGATGTCACAGATTCTCAGCCTATTGTTCCCATTGATTTGTCACAAGGCTGGAGTGTTCATTCCGTGACTTTGTTGGATATACAGTGGTACCTTGCATAACGATCGCCCCACAAGGCGAATATTTTGGGTAACGACTGGCCCGATCGGCGAGAAATCGTCCCATATGACGAACGCTCGTTTGTGTAACGTTGTTGGAAATTTCCAACACTGAATACAACACGGGTGTATTCTCATTAATTATTACTAATTCTACTAATCATTGTAGTGATAAAATTAACCCAACGTAGAGTTCACATGTACTAATAATTACATCTGTACAATAAGGCTAGAATTCTTACGTCACCCGACGCCAGTATTGTGTCAGATTCCATTGTAATAAACACATTTATATCCAGTGTGTCTGAGAATTGAATTTGAGTCTCTATAAACAACGGTGTTCTGTGTGATAATTAATTACAGATAAACTGATCCCCAACTAAAGCCAAATAGAACGTTTATAGTTATAACTGTTATCTAGTAATAAATTTAACGTCACGCGTGAATGCCCTGGAGAGACTTTAATTCATCTCCATTGTTCGTTTACTATCATAAAACGGGCAAATAATAATATTTAACTCCTCTAAATAATAAACCCGTCCAAACCCGAGCATTTCAATCACAACTGCGAGAAATGATAATATCCGTAATAAATAATTTGAGTAACAAATGCGGGACGCGGAGGAGACGCCAGTACACGAGGCAACACACTCACGACGAGACGCCATTACCCAGCCACCAGGGTAGACGCCATCAAGAACTCCAGAAGAAAGTCGCCACTGTGAGGTGTGAAGAACCTTTGCAGACATTAACTTTGCTGGTGTCAGTGTCACTTTACATAACAAGTTGAATTGTCAAGAGATTTAATTTGACATTCAGCTAGAACCTGTTAAATTTGGTTCTATGTAATACCACGTGACCGGCCAGTGAAGCGCGTCAGTATCTAGGATAGGCTGGACCGGAACCTAGGACGCGAACTTCGGCAAGCCTTAACTTACACAGTGCCCTTATTAGCTAAGTACCTTTATCCTTATTTGATGCATCATATAGGGGGTGGGTTTATAGCTGGGTAGCTTGTCGTGACGCCGTGCGACAACAAAAACTACAGGTCATTATTTAATCTTATTATTAATCTCACTTTCTTGAACATAGATATCTAGTAGCTTAATCTGTTGCTACTGAATACAATTTGATTTACAGCGTGTGTGAAGAATTCTCCGAGCTGTCATTTCCCATGTTAATCAACTCCCAGTGTTCCATGACGAGTCCAGGAGAATCAGAGGATGAGTCGTAACTAACTTCTTGGAAATCATCTTCAAGCTAAGACTCCTTTCGTATTCCTTGATTTCTATTATCTGTATTCCTTTACATGCAGAACTCTGTTCATTGGATTGACATGTGTTTATTATAACTATTAATGCTTATGTTCGTGATTTATGTTCTCATTGATGATAAAGATAATGATTCTATAAATGTTCATAGGATTAGATTATTATACATTGGATTGGTGAACGAACCACACTAGTTCCTGGACGTATTGAGTTCCAGTAATAACCCCCCAATATAGGTGTTTGAGGCTTTGATTCTTTTAATTATACAGCCCATTAATTATTTCAGTGATCATATTCTCTAGTATTTTATCCATAGTTACTGGTTCATCTAGGAATTTTCTAATGATCATATTTTCTTAGTTTCCCTCTTTACTATAAAAGCGGGTGGTCCTTCATAATTGATTTTCATTACATTAATATTTAAATAAATAGAGTCAAGCCCCAAATGTCCCACAAACGTCAACACCACATGGTGGGGTCACGCCGCCACTGTCGACAGTGTTGTATTGGTGTCACACATGACCAGTATCCATCTGTATCGCTCCACACACAATTCTGATATTCGTGTTGTTTTTGTTTGTGGTTTTGTGACTACAATTCTGAACGCACGATGTCGTCCAAGAAGCAGCCTGCGAAAGCAGGAGTTTGCAAGGGGAAGAAAGAGGCAATCACTGTGGAAGTGAAGAAAGAGATCATAGCAAAGCACGAGCGTGGTATTCGTGTGGTTGATCTTGCCAGGGAGTATGGCAGGGCTCCCTCAACAATATCCACCATACTGAAGGGCAAGGATAAATATAAGACGCTTGACGGGGCCAAAGGAGTTAGCAAGCTCACCAGCAAACGTCCAAAACTCCTGGAAGATGTGGAACGGCTACTGCTGGTGTGGATGAATGAACGACAATTGCATGGCGATTGTGTCTCTGAAGCTATCGTTTGCGCTAAGGCTAGGATGCTGTATGTGGACCTTGTCAGGAAGATACCAGGTGCGTCGTCTCAAGATGAGGTATTTAGGGCAAGCCGTGGCTGGTTTGAGAACTTTAAGAAAAGGAGTGGTATACACAGTGTTGTGCGACATGGGGAGGCTGCCAGCTCTGATAAAGGTGCTGCTGAGGCTTTTGTGCCAGAGTTCCAGAAATTTGTTGATCAGGAGCAGTTTCTGCCACAACAAGTTTTCAATTGTGACGAGACCGGCCTTTTTTGGAAAAAACTGACGAAGAGGACCTACATCACGCAAGAGGAACAATCATTGCCTGGCCACAAACCGATGAAGGATCGCCTTACTCTCGTGCTCTGCGCCAATGCAAGTGGCGATTGCAAGGTCAAGCCGCTGCTCGTCTATCACTCAGAAAATCCACGTGTGTTCAAAGCGTTTAAGGTTCACAAGACACGGCTGAATGTGATGTGGAGGTCGAACAAGAGGTCCTGGGTCACGCAGATCTTCTTTAGTGAGTGGGTAAATGACGTTTTCGGCACCACAGTGAGAAATTATCTCGTCGACAAGCAGTTACCACTCAAGGCCTTGCTTGTGCTCGATAATGCACCTGCGCATCCTCGCCAACTGCAAGATGATCTGTTCCCTGAAAATCAGTTTATCACCATCAAGTTTCTTCCTCCAAACACCACGCCACTCCTCCAACCCATGGATCAGCAGGTCATTGCTAATTTTAAGAAGCTCTATATGAAGGCCTTGTTGGAGAGATGTGTTCATGTGATTGACACCACAGAGCTGACCCTCAGACAATTCTGGAAGGAGCAGTTCAATATCATGGGGGCCTTGCGTTTGATAGATAAGGCCTGGGAAGGGGTGTCACGGAGAACCCTACACTCTGCATGGCGAAACCTGTGGCCTGAGGGTGTCCCTGAGCGAGACTTCGAAGGTTTCGGTCCTGCACCTGCATCTGCATCCGCACCTGTGGATGACCCGGAGGCTCTTTTAGTGGATGATATTGTCGCTCTGGGACACACACTGGGTCTGGAGGTGGATGCCGCTGATGTGTAGGAGTTGGTGGAGGAGCACAGTGATGAACTGACCACCGAGGAACTCCTGGAACTGCAGAAAGAGCTGGTGCAACAGGAGGTACAGGAGCTCTCATCGGGGGAGGAGGAGGTCTGCGAGGATGCTATCCCATCTAGTGAGATCAGGGACGTGCTGGGCATGTTCGAAAAGGTGACAGCATTTGCGGAAAAGCATCACCCTGATAAGGCGGTGACAACACGGTGCGTGAACCTGTTTAATGACAATGTGCTGTCTCGATTTAGGGACATCCTCAAACGGAGACAAGTGACAAGTGCAAGTGACACGCGATATGGTCAGTGGACAGGGTGGGAAGAGACGTGCTAGTGATATTGAACCACAACCCGGTCCTAGTGGGGTTAAATTCCCAAAGAGAGCGAGCCCGCCTGACCCAGAGGTGGTGTCACCCTCCTCCCCATAAGCCCTCTCCTCCCTCCCTCCCGATCAGCTCCCTCAAGCCAGCGACGACTCTTCATAAGGTAAAGTGAATATACACATGGAAACAGTCAAACAAACATTTATTTAACATGTACAGTATAATATTACCAGTGTATAATGTCATATTGTTGTTTTAGGGGGTGGAACGGATTATTTGTATTTACATTGTTTTGGGTGGGGAAAATGTTTTGCATGACGCCGGTTTCACATGACGACGGCGGCGTTGGAACAGATTAAATTCGTTATGCGAGGTACCACTGTATCTGCACAATCAAGGAACTTCCGTGCACCATGTCGGCTCCAAATGCACGCATTGTGTCAGTGAAAGCATCAACAAGTGGGATACATAAAAGAAAGAGGTCAGTGATGACATTTGAGAAGAAAGTTAAAATAATTAAGAAGGTGGGGAACGGTGTCCCGAGAAGTGTCGTGTGCGTTGAATATGGCATTAGCAAAAGTACTGTTTTTTATCTTCTTCAGGCTAAACCTATAATTTTTTACTTTCTCTAAAAGTGAAAGTTGTAAGGCAATACGAAATAGAAAGGTAGTAAGTAAAGCAAAGGTGGAGAGTGTTGATAATGCAGTGTGGGAGTGGTACAGAGGTGTGAGGTGACAAAGAAGCCAGTGGCAGATGATGTCACAAACAAATGTCAATTAAAGAGTCTTTTGCAATGGCTTCCAAGAAAGCTCGCATTGCATCACCTGCACCTGACTCATCACATGTTGACCCAGTCAACCCAACACCAGTCAAAGTCAACCCAGTGAGGAGAGAGGCAGAAAGAAATTTTGAAAAAGGGATTGCAGACAAATGTAAAACAGAACCAGGTCTATTCTATAAATTCATAAACAACAAATTGCAGGTAAAGGATAATATTCAGAGGTTGAAAATGGGAAATAGATTCACAGAAGATGAAAAGGAAATGTGTGAAACACTAAACGAAAAGTTCCAAAGTGTGTTTGTACAAAATGAAATCTTTAGGGAACCAGATACAATAAGAATTCCAGAGAACAACATAGAGCACATAGTGGTGTCTAGAGACAAAGTGGAAAAAATGCTCAAGGAGCTCGGTAAGAACAAAGCAGCTGGCCCAGATGGCGTTTCACCATGGGTTCTGAGAGAATGTGCATCTGAGCTCAGCATTCCACTTCACCTGATCTTTCAGGCATCCCTGAGTACAGGAATCGTAGCAGACGTGTGGAAACAGGCTAACATAGTTCCAATCTACAAAAGTGGCAGCAGGGAAGACCCCCTCAATTATAGACCTGTATCATTGACAAGTGTAATAGTGAAAGTATTGGAAAAACTAATCAAAACTAAATGGGTAGAACACCTAGAGAGAAATGATATAATATCAGACAGACAGTATGGTTTTCGATCTGGAAGATCCTGTGTATCGAATTTACTCAGTTTCTATGATCGAGCCACAGAGATATTACAGGAAAGAGATGGTTGGGTTGACTGCATCTATCTGGACCTAAAAAAGGCTTTCGACAGAGTTCCACATAAGAGGTTGTTCTGGAACTGGAAAATATTGGAGGGGTGACAGGAAAGCTTCTATCATGGATGAAAAATTTTTTGACTGATAGAAAAATGAGGGCAGTAATCAGAGGCAATGTATCGGAATGGAGAAATGTCACAAGTGGAGTACCACAGGGTTCAGTTCTTGCTCCAGTGATGTTTATTGTGTACATAAATGATCTACCAGTTGGTATACAGAATTATATGAACATGTTTGCTGATGATGCTAAGATAATAGGAAGGATAAGAAATTTAGATGATTGTCATGCCCTTCATGAAGACCTGGACAAAATAAGTAGATGGAGCACCACTTGGCAAATGGAATTTAATGTTAATAAATGTCATGTTATGGAATGTGGAATAGGAGAACATAGACCCCACACAACCTATATATTATAAGAACATAAGAACATAAGAACAAAGGTAACTGCAGAAGGCCTATTGGCCCATACGAGGCAGCTCCTATTCTATAACCACCCAATCCCACTCATATACTTGTCCAACCCGTGCTTGAAACAATCGAGGGACCCCACCTCCACAATGTTACGCGGCAATTGGTTCCACAAATCAACAACCCTGTTACTGAACCAGTATTTACCCAAGTCTTTCCTAAATCTAAACTTATCCAATTTATATCCATTGTTTCGTGTTCTGTCCTGTGTTGATACTTTTAATACCCTATTAATATCCCCCCGGTTATGTCCATTCATCCACTTGTAAACCTCTATCATGTCACCCCTAACTCTTCGCCTTTCCAGTGAATGCAACTTAAGCTTTGTTAATCTTTCTTCATATGAAAGATTTCTAATTTGGGGAATTAACTTAGTCATCCTACGCTGGACACGTTCAAGTGAATTTATATCCATTCTATAATATGGCGACCAAAACTGAACTGCATAATCTAAATGGGGCCTAACTAGAGCAAGATATAGCTTGAGAACCACACCAGGTGTCTTGTTACTAACGCTGCGATTAATAAATCCAAGTGTCCGATTTGCCTTATTACGAACATTTATGCATTGATCCTTTTGTTTTAAATTCTTACTAATCATAACTCCCAGATCCCTTTCGCAATCCGACTTCGCAATCACAACACCATCTAGCTCGTATCTTGTAACTCTATCATCATTACCTAACCTCAGAACTTTACATTTATCAGCATTAAACTGCATCTGCCAATCCTTTGACCATTTCAAAACCCTATCTAGATCAACTTGAAGTGATAGTGAGTCCTCCTCCGAATTAATTTCCCTACCGATTTTCGTATCATCGGCAAATTTGCAAATGTTGCTACTCAAACCTGAATCTAAATCATTTATATATATTATAAACAACAGAGGTCCCAGGACAGAGCCTTGAGGCACTCCACTTACAACATTTTCCCACTCTGACTTGATTCCATTTATACTAACTCTCTGTTTCCTTTGGTATAGCCATGCCCTAATCCAGCTTAATATAGCACCCCCAATACCATGAGACTCTATTTTTTAATCAGTCTTTCATGTGGCACTGTATCAAAAGCTTTGCTAAAGTCAAGGTATACAACATCGCAATCCTTACCACTATCAACTGCCTCAACAATGCTAGAATAAAAAGATAACAAATTTGTTAAACATGAACGGCCATTTATAAAACGATGTTGCGACTCAATTATTAATTTATGTTTTTCAAGATGAAGACGAATTTTATTTGCTATTATAGATTCGAGTAACTTTCCCACAATAGACGTTAGGCTAATTGGTCGATAGTTAGACGCAAGTGATCTATCTCCTTTCTTAAAAACTGGTATCACATTAGCAACTTTCCAAAACTCTGGCACTCTGCCTGACTCTATTGATTTATTAAATATGGTTAACATCTTCATATGCGTGGAGAGAGTTAAGATCCATAAAACTCCAAGCTGGATTTTACTGTCAAATAAACTTACTGAACCTCTCTCTCATTCGTAATAAAATTATGAAGATTTTTCCCCTGACAATTTTACTGCTCTTATGTTCTTAGAATTTCGTATGGATCATTTAATGAAGGGAAGTTCCAAACCATAGATATGAGAAATTGTGGGAGTTTTGGAAAAGAAATATCGCGATCCATGGGAGAATATTTGATAGTATCCATTGTCTCAGAACCGACATGTAATAAAGAAATGTTCTAATGCCCAACCAAAAGGGTGAATAACTGATCAAGAAAGAGAGAGAGAGAAGATTAAGCCACCCAAAAGGTGGCTTGGGCATGAATAGCCCTTAAGTGGTGGCCCTTTTGAGCCATTTCCAGTATCAATAGACGATACTGGAGATCTGTGGAGGTGCGACTGCACCCTGCGTGACGGGAGATGTCTCCCGAGAAATGTGAGAAATCTTTAAAGAATTCTGATAAAGAAAGAGATCTAGGGGTGGTTCTAGATAGAAAACTATCACCTGAGGACCACATAAAGAATATTGTGCAAGGAGCCTATGCTATGCTTTCTAACTTCAGAATTGCATTTAAATACATGGATGGCAATATACTAAAAAAATTGTTCATGACTTTTGTTAGGCCAAAGCTAGAATATGCAGCTGTTGTGTGGTGCCCATATCTTAACACTTTGGTGCATCCCGCTCGCCACCCCTCAACTGTGCGATATGGGACCCAGGGTGTCACAGGAGTGCGCGTAAATTCTGAAAAGTGTATACTCTCTTCAACTTTGTCACCTTAATTCTCGTCCTACGAGATTAAATTTGGTATCATTGTGTTCGCAATAGAATTCTCTACAGCACTAAATGCATATAAACTCCAAAAGCCTGGCTAATTACCCGCAGCAAACAGAGAAAGTGCGAACGAGTTACCCAGGAGCGCGCAAACGCGATAAAATGTTTTCACTATTTTCACTCTGGTCACCTCAATTTTTATCCTAAGTCTTTCATTTTGGTCTCAATGTGTTCGCAATAGAATTCTCTAGAGGAACATTAGCATATAAAATAAAAAACCTGGTCACGCTCCAACCGCCGACGAGTTGAAGACGGGCCACAAGTTAGCCGCGAGTGAGTGCTCAGCCGCCTTCCAGCTACACTCCCAATTCCCGCCCTTTTCAAGCCTTTCTTTCGCAATTTTCTTCCTGGAAGGGCCTTGTTCATGATCACTATCCATCGTGGAGTAAGCGTAGATAGTTTCTAAAGCCGCAGTAAGAAATATAGCCACAGAAAATAGCCGAAATGTTCACACGTTAGAGATGCGAGGGGAGGCGACATTGGTCACAACAGTGGAGCGAAAACAATGGGCCCACGGCATGTGCCAAGCTGCCTGAGGGCCACGAGGCTCAACAAAGAAAATGGGAAGACATTGGCGCGCATTTTAAAACCAGTCCCAAAAAAATCGGATAAAAACCTGATTTTTGGTGATTATTTAAAGTGGATGGCGCAATGCTGCGTCATCCCCAGAATTACCGCCAGTAAACGGATGACGCAATGCTGCGTCATGCCCGGGCAAAAGTGTTAAGAAGCACATCAACAAACTGGAAAAGGTGCAAAGACATGCTACTAAGTGGCTCCCAGAACTGAAGGGTAAGAGCTACGAGGAGAGGTTAGAAGCATTAAACATGCCAAAACTAGAAGACAGACGAAAAAGAGGTGATATGATCACTACATACAAAATAGTAACAGGAATTGATAAAATCGACAGGGAAGATTTCCTGAGACCTGGCACTTCAAGAACAAGAGGTCATAGATTTAAACTAGCTAAACACAGATGCCGAAGAAATATAAGAAAATTCACCTTCGCAAATAGAGTGGTAGACGGTTGGAACAAGTTAAGTGAGAAGGTGGTGGAGGCCAAGACCGTCAGTAGTTTCAAAGCGTTATATGACATAGAGTGCTGGGAAGACGGGACACCACGAGCGTAGCTCTCATCCTGTAACTACACTTAGGTAATTACACTTAGGTAATTACCACCAACATCCACCACTACCTCTTCCATGTAAATAACTATGCTACATCAACATCAATCAACATAAGCAGATCAGGACTTCACTTATTGGCGAGTACAAACAAAATATGGTCGCATTTATGCTATGAACCTCTCGATTTTCCCCCTAGAGTTTATTTTAAAAATCAATAATTTTTTTTTTTACATTTCTAATTTATTTTTTCCCTCCATTTCTCGTTTACGAACTTACATAATAACCAACGGGTCTCGTCCCCAAGGGGTTCGGAAACCAAGTGGTGCTCTGTATATATAAATATATCACACTACACACTATTGAATAATATTACTGCAAAAAATTTTGAAAAAATCAGAGACATTGAAGTAATTAGGTAATAATATCTTTGTGGCAACTCCCACTTGACAACTCAGGCAGAGCAGACCTCCTCTGGTGCCTGCTATGTCAATGCCTCTTTTTTTTTTTTTTGCCAGACTTCCCCGCGCTATTTTGACCAAAATATGCCCCTTGTGATTTTATTTTTTTTCCCATGATCAGGGAACACAAATAAACACATTTGTAAGACAAAGTATTTTTTTTTTTTTTTGTGCCTGTGGGTGTTGAAGGCCAAATAGTCTAGAGCAGCTTAGAGGTTAAAAGTCTAGTGACTACACGAACCCCGTGTAGCCACGAGACTTTTAACCTCTAACCTGCTCTGGGCTATTTGGCCTTCAAAACCCACAGGCGCAAAAAAAAAAAAAAGTCTTACAAAAGTGTTTATTTGTGTTCTCCAATCATGGGAAAAATAATACAGTATCCACTCAATTTAACAGCCTATATGGGGCTGAGCCCAAGTCGTTATTTACGGAGCTCCGTTATTTCCGACGTTAAGTCGGGTCGGTTAATTTTTCAAGTAACATTCAGGTAGGATATATTTTACACTGTATAACTAAAATTAAATAAAGTTCATTGTGTAATTGCATTCCAATTTAGTGCACGGCCGACGATTAAGCCAGTTGCTGGCTGCTGCATGGATGATGTGTGAACACGCTCTGATCAAGTCCAGATGGGTGGGAAAAAATTGATTCATTCCTTTGTATTGAAAAATATTTCATGTATCAATCAGTGAGTTAATATTGTCTTGATAAAATTTTAGAGATGTGTTTTGATTTACCCTGAACAGTGCAGGTAATGTATTTTTAATGTTACGACACAGGCTGTGGCGGCCATGCCATAACAATGGCGATCGAGCCTTGTCACTGAGAGCTAGCCAAGACGAAATATTTTGAGCTCACCTTTTCTCTGCTGACGATAGAATATACATTTGCAGACTAATATGTAGCTTTTGTTGAAAAAAAACAATTAATATCTTGTAATACTATAATAAAATTGGTAAATTGACTTACTTTTAATGTTACGACACAGGCTGTGGCGGCCATGCCATAACAATGGCGATCGAGCCTTGTCACTGAGAGCTAGCCAAGACGAAATATTTTGAGCTCACCTTTTCTCTGCTGACGATAGAATATACATTTGCAGACTAATATGTAGCTTTTGTTGAAAAAAAACAATTAATATCTTGTAATACTATAATAAAATTGGTAAATTGACTTACTTTTAATGAAGCTGAAGATTACGAAGCTGTGAAGATTACGTCATCCTCTGCAGCGCTTGTTTTATATTGTTTATATTGTATACAGGGTACATACTGTATGTACAGTACACTTATTTTCAGGCACTCACTTCACACAACAGCTAGCCTTACTACTAATTCACATGAGTTCTAATTCTACTTCACTATTGACAATTATGTTGAATGTTAAACTCTGCTGCTTCTCGTGCATGAGAATATCCTTTATCAAGTTTCTTAATTAACTCCAGCTTCTGTGCAACCGTCAGGCGCTTCCTTTGGGGAACTTTTGGCATTTTGTAAATTAAAAAGATCACAATTACAGTACAGTAATATCCTTCACAATTGAAGCTAGCCGCGCAAGTTCACGGTAAACAATGGGAACACATGGCCCGGCGGAGTACATACTAGGTCCGTGGGAAAAAAATACCTAGTGCCTATACATACTATAAAAGGTATTTAATAAGAAAACAAAGACTTTTGCTTAATAAAAACTGTTTCAAAATATTTTATTAATAATAATTTACAATTTTCTTCATTAAAGTGAATCATTTTAAAAGAAAATTAAGATGTAATATATGACTCTGGACGATCCAGGTCGGTGGCGGCCTGGTCGCCATGTGAGGGGACGCTGATGCCACAACAAACCCAATACCGACTGTCGGTAATATCGACCGCAGACCGGTATAGCAGGCTCCAGATACTGGGCTCCCAAACCGGTCGTTAATACCGGCAGATCGGTATAAAAGAGGCCGTTAAATTGAGTGGATACTGTAAAAAATCCTAAGTGGCATATTTTAGCCGAAATAGCGTGGGGAAGTCTGGCAAAAAAGAGGCGCTGACATAGCTGGCACCAGAGGAGGTCTTCTCTGCCCGAGCTGTCAAGCGGGAGTTGCCACATAAATATTATTACCTAATTACTTCAATGTCATCAGCTTGCTTGATACCTGCTTGATGGGGTTCTAGGAGTTCTACTCCCCAAGCCTGGCGACTTGTCAGAGTTTGGTCCACAAGGCTGTTGCTTGGAGCAGCCCGCAGGCCCACATACCCACCACAGCCCAGTTGGTCCGGCATGTTTTTTAGAAAACAATTGAGGATGTCCACGGTTGTTCCGGCAATATTTCTTATAGTCGCTGGGAGGACGTTGAACAACCGTGGACCCGTGGACCTCTGATGTTTATAGTGTTCTCTGATTGTGCCTATGGCACATCTGCTTTTCACTGGTTCTATTCTGCATTTTCTTCCATATTGTTCACTCCAGTATGTTGTTATTTTACTGTGTAGATTTGGGACCTGGCCCTCCAGTATTTTCCATGTGTATATTATTTGGTATCTCTCTCGTCTCCTTTCTAGTCATTTGGAGAACTTTGAGACTATCCCAATAATTTAGGTGCTTTATCATGTCTATGCGTGCCGTATATGTTCTCTGTATTCCCCCTATTTCTCTGTATTCTCAGCTTCCTCAGGACTCTTGTAAACAGATGCCATTTATAAAAAAAAATATAGTGGGCAACATTCCCGGGTGTAAGAGCCTCAGTACCGAGCCACCATGGCTGGTACATGTTGCTGGTGCACGCAGCACGAGCTAACAGCACTGCTGGTGCACGCAGCACGAGCTAACAGCACTGCTGGTGCACGCAGCACGAGCTAACAGCACTGCTGGTGCACGCAGCACGAGCTAACAGCACTGCTGGTGCACGCAGCATGAGCTAACAGCACTGCTGGTGCACGCAGCACGAGCTAACAGCACTGCTGGTGCACGCAGCACGAACTAACAGCACTGCTGGTGCACGCAGCACGAGCTAACACCACTGCTGGTGCACGCAGCACGAGCTAACAGCACTGCTGGTGCACGCAGCACGAGCTAACAGCACTGCTGGTGCATGCAGCAGGAGCTAACAGCACTGCTGGTGCACGCAGCACGAGCTAACAGCACTGCTGGTGCACGCAGCACGAGCTAACAGCACTGCTGGTGCACGCAGCACGAGCTAACAGCACTGCTGGTGCACGCAGCACGAGCTAACAGCACTGCTGGTGCACGCAGCACGAGCTAACAGCACTGCTGGTGCACGCAGCAGGAGCTAACAGCACTGCTGGTGCACGCAGCACGAGCTAACAGCACTGCTGGTGCACGCAGCACGAGCTAACAGCACTGCTGGTGCATGCAGCAGGAGCTAACAGCACTGCTGGTGCACGCAGCACGAGCTAACACCACTGCTGGTGCACGCAGCACGAGCTAACAGCACTGCTGGTGCACGCAGCACGAGCTAACAGCACTGCTGGTGCATGCAGCACGAGCTAACAGCACTGCTGGTGCATGCAGCATGAGCTAACAGCACTGCTGGTGCACGCAACACGAGCTAACAGCACTGCTGGTGCACGCAACACGAGCTAACAGCACTGCTGGTGCACGCAGCATGAGCTAACAGCACTGCTGTTCAGCGTGTGACTACAGCATCGCCTAAAAATGTCAAACTATATATGTAACTGGTATTATTTAGCAATGATAGTATTACAGAAGACCCCTGACTGTGATAAAATTGACCAGGATTCTGATAATAGCAGGACTGTTGTGATAATTAGCACTGTGTACAGTATGGTGGGAGCAGTAATGCTGAGGGAGGTCGCATCTGCTGACTTTGTATTCACCTAGTTGTATTCACCTAGTTGTGCTTGCGGGGGTTGAACTCTGCTCTTTTGGCCCGCCTCTCAACTGTCAATCAACTGTTTCTACTACTACAATTTTAATTTTTTATTTTTCACACCACACACACACACACACACCCCAGGAAGCAGCCCGTGACAGCTGACTAACTATTTACTGCTAGGTAACAGGAGCATAGGGTGAAAGAAACTCTGCCCATCGTTTCTCACTGGCGCCCGGATCGAACCCGGGACCACAGGATCACATGTCCAGCGTGCTGTCCGCTTGGACAGCACGCTCCAAGCGGACCTGTGGCCACCTGTTATTGTCTGCACTCACCATACCAGCTTAGTGGTTCACTATGGAGAACACAAATGTAGATACTTATATACTGTATAACATATGTATATAGTGAAATAACAGCAAAAGGAGTATGTTGGGAGGAGCCATTTTGGTGACAGGTGGTGTCGACTGCTGGCTGCTGTGTCTCTTGACAAGCAATTTTGTTGTGGCCACTGTTGTTTGGGCACCATACCAGCTTAATTGTACAGTTATGGTGAACAAAATATGTAGATACTTATATATAATGTGTGTTTATAGTGTGAAAACAGCACAAATGTTATAGTGGGAGTAGGAATGCTGGCGAGTGAGGGAGGGAGCATCAGCTGATTGTGTGGCGATCTCAATTATTGTCTTGACTCATCATACTAGCTTAGTTGTACAGTTGGTTCACACATTTTATTATATAAATATATCACACTACACATTATTGAGTAATATTATTGCCAAAAACTGAGAACAAATCAGAGACATTGAAATAAATAGGTAGTAATATCTTTGTGGCAACTCCTGCCTGACAGCTTGGGCGGAGCAGACCTCCTCCGACACTTGCTCTGTCAACGCCTCATTTTTGTCAGACTTCCACACCCTCTTGAAGCCAAAATATGCCACCTATAATTTTTTTTATTATTTTTCCCGTGATCAGGGAACACAAATGAATACTTTTTATAAGATGAAAAAAAGAATATGTATTTTTGTATTTCTTGTGCCTGGGCATGTTGCAGGCTATAATTGCAAGAGCAGCCCCTGGGGTTAACCCTTAAACTGCGCAACACATCAATAGCTGTGGTGAGTAACTGTCATGGAACTGCGCACCACAGCTATTCGTGTGTTGGAGTACCACGCAAGATTTAAAAGTCCCACGGCTATATGGGGTTCACATCAGCTTCCTCAGGGCTCTTGTGAACAGATGCCATTTAAAAAAAAAATCATGGTCAACATTCCCAGGTGTGAGAGCCTCAGTACTGACTGAGCAACCAAGGCTGGTGCACGTAGCATAAGCTATCAACACTGCTGTTCAGCTTGTGACCACTGCATCTCCTAAAAATGTCAAAATATACATGTGCCTGCTATTATTTAGCGATGATAGTATTACAAAAGACCCCCCCCCCTGTGATAAAAATGTCCAGGATTCTGATAATAGCAGGAATGTTGTGATAATTAGCGCTGTGCATAGTATGGTGGGAAGAGCAATGCTGAGGGAGGGATTTCCCCCCCTCCCCGACCCCTGAAAGAACGATAAGTCCAACATTTAAAGACGAGAAAAAGCCGCTTGCAGAAACTGCTGAAGCGCAGACTTTTCAAATAGCAAGGACAAAATGGCAATAAAAACCTAAGAACCAGGGCCCAGGTAGAGGCCAACAAGGAAACGAGCACCACGCACCAAAACGCGAAGCGAAAAACCGTGACACCGCAACCCACAGGAGCGGCACCACCAGCCCCAGCAGGGCAGAACGATGCACATGTCGCAGAGGAAGAAATGAGGAGAACTATGTAGAACATGTACTGCACTAAAACATAAATGTACTGTCCTGAAAGGGAACACAAAGAAAAGGCCCAACGAAAATTAACTGTAGGGCAGGAGTGGATGATCGGAAAACTATATCTACCAGCAAACACTGCAACGCAGAAGCTGGTAGTGACAGACAAGGATAAGAGGAAGAACTCAGACCTATAATGGAACACTGGGCCCGTTCGACAACAGGGAACTGAACATGAACACAGCCCAACTTAGCACGAGCATGAGAAAAGCCAACATGCACCTTCCAAGATACACAACAATGTGTAGTATAGAGGTACTGTAGTAATACATAAAAATGCAAAGAAAAGACCTTAACCCTCAAACCGCTAGGGGTCCAAATGGAATTAACACCCACAGGCGCAACAAAAAAAAAATCCAAAAAATTCTTTCAACTTATAGAAGTGTTAATTTTTGTTCCCTGATCACGGAAAAAATAACAAAAAAATCGTAGGTGGCATATTTTAGCCGCAATAGGGTAGGGAAGTGTGGCAAAAAAGGGGCGTTGACAGAGCCTTCGCTGGACGAGGTCTACTCCGCTCAAGCTGTCAGGCGGCAGTTGCCACAAATATTTTATTACCTAATTATTTCAATGTCTCTGATTGATTTTTTTAGTTTTTTTTTGCAGTAATATTATTCAATAGAGTGAATTGTGATATATTTATATAATAAAATGTGTGAACCATCGCTGTACTCAAAATTATGGTGTGCATATTAGTGATTCAATTATTATGTTCATAAAACAATAAACAAATAGTTTTGCTGTTATTACACTATATACACAGGTTATGTATAAGTATCTGCATGTTTTGTTCACCTTAACGAACCACTAAATTGGTCTTGTGAGTCAAAATGCAACAAGGTGTGACTGCCACACACCAGCCAGCCACTCACTGCCACTCCCTCCCTCAACACCTCACTCGCCCTCATTCTCCTCCCACAATACTGTTTTTGCATTTATTCCTATACAGACGTTATATATACATATTTACATGTTTTGTTCACCAGAACTGTATATCTAAGTTTGTATGGTGAGTAAAGGCACAAAGACGTAGCTACTCACACAGTCAGCTGGTGGCAGCCGCCCTCAAGGCCAGGCGCACTAATATTTCTCCTTCAACAATATTGTTTGTGGTGTTATTACGATATATACACACATTATATATAAGTATCTACCTGTTTTATTCACCATACCTGTACAAATAAGCTGGTATGGTGCCCAAAGACCATAGTGGCCACCAGTAAACAACATGACAAGTCGTGCAGACGACGCACCTACATCACCAAAACGGCGGCTCCCAACCTACTCCTCTTGCTGTTATTACACTCAATGCACACGTTATATATAAGTATCTACATTTGTGTTCACCATAGCGAACCACTAAGCTGGTATGGTGAGTGCAGTCAATAAAAGGTGGCCACACACAGTCAGAAGACGACGCCACCACCCTCCCTCCCACAGCCTTACGCCTCCCTCCATGGAGCACAGCGCTAAATATCACCACAATCCTGCTATTATCAGAATCCTGGTCAGTTTTATCACAGTCAGGGGCCTTCTGTAATAATATCATCGCTAAATAATAGCAGTATCATATATATTATGGCATTTTTAGGCGATGCTGTGGTCACAAGCTGAACAGCGGTGCTGTGAGCTCGTGCTGCGTGTGCCAGCCTTGATTGCATGCTTAATACTGATGCTCTTACACCCAAGAATGTTGGCCTGGATTTTTTTTCTAGGTGGCATCTGGCAACTATCGATCGTGTCTGCACTATAGCTGCCCCTATCCCAGGCGGGGTGTTTAAAATATAGTGCTAGACACGAAATCATATATATATGATGTGCGCGGTTTCGGTTTTGTCACTGAAATCATATATATATGATTTGTGCATTTTAAGGGTTAAATATTGTCCCAGCACTAGAAACTAGGGACAAGAGCATAAGCAATATGAAGAACTTAGAAGACCCAAGAAGCAATTGGCAACAGAATGTACATGAACAACCATATACACAGAGAGACTTGTAGCGAGGATAAGCAATACACTCTCCCCCAACAATCTCATGTGCTAATGAGAGAAGCCAACCCTCACATTAACACCAAAGTTCAGCCCCCTAATGACAGGTAACATCCCTTCCAACCTATTGGAGGATGGTGAGGTGTATAGGTGTATACATGTATATCTATATGCAATGTATATATAAGGGTGCAGCCAGGCACTGAATGACAGTCAAGAATTTAATGTCCAGAGTCCAGAAAAGATCCAGTCGCTTAAAGACGAAACCAAAAAGTTACCAAAATCCAGGGCTGTGCCCCAGTGTAACAAAGAACAACATATACGTACAGGTTAAGGTCACATTAAGACTCATGCAAAGAGGCCAAGCAAACAGTACAAACCATACCCAACACTAATTCCAAAAGCGAGAACCAGTGCCTGGCTGAGTGTCACCAGATCGTATAATCTCGCCTGTAGAGCGTAGGCACTATCATGTCACGACACAGCTTACCAGTGTAACATTCCGGGAGCATTGCAAGTGGAGCATGTCCAGAGATGCGTGTGCAGGAGGAGAAGAACAGGTATAGTGTAGAGGTGGAGGCGGCACCACTCCGAGCCACCCCATACCCTAGTTTTTTTCAGAGAAAAGAACTAGGCGAGTGTCCTCATATATAAAATCCAGAACTCCCCCGGTAACAAGGGGGCTATGATTAGAGAGAGAAGATAAACGAGAGCGGCGTACCACCCATAATTACCTAAGTGTAGTTACAGGATATATGAGCTTCCCAGCTCATATAACGCTTTGAAACTACTGACAGTCTTGGCCTCCACCACCTTCTCACCTAACTTGTTCCAACCGTCTACCACTCTGTTTGCGAAAGTGAATTTTCTTATATTTCTTCGGCATCTGTGTTTAGCTAGTTTAAATCTATGACCTCTTGGTCTTAAAGTTCCAGGTCTCAGGAAATCTTCCCTATCGATTTTATCAATTCCTGTTACTATTTTGCATGTAGTGATCATATCACCTCTTTTTCTTCTGTCTTCTAGTTTTGGCATATTTAATGCCTCTAACCTCTCCTCGTAGCTCTTGCCCTTCAGTTCAGGGAGCCACTTAGTAGCGTGTCTTTGCACCTTTTCCAGTTTGTTGATGTGCTTCTTAAGATATGGGCACCACACAACCGCTGCATATTCTAGCTTTGGCTTAACAAAAGTCGTGAACAGTTTCTTTAGTATATCGCCATCCATGTATTTAACACTTTGGCGTGCCCCGCCCGCCACCCCTCAACTGTGCGATTTGGGTCCCAGCCTTTCACGGGAGCGCGCGTTAATTCTGAAAAGTGTATACTCTCTTCAACTTTGTCACCTTAATTCTCGTCCTACGAGATTAAATTTGGTATCATTGTGTTTGCAATATAATTCTCTACAGCACTATATGCATATAAATGCCAAAAGCCCGGCTAATTACCCGCAACAAACATAGAAAGTGAGAACGAGTTACCCAGGAGCCCGCAAAAGCGATAAAATGTGTTCACTCTTTTCCCTCTGGTCACCTCAATTTTCGTCTTAGGTCTTTCATTTTGGTATCAATGGGTTCGCAATAGAATTCTCTAGAGGAACATTAGCATATAAAATAAAAAACCTGGTCACGCTCCACCCGCCGACGACTTGAAGACGGGCCACGCATTAACCGCGAGTGAGTGCCCAGACGCCTTCCAGCTACACTCCCAATTCCTGCCCACAAATGTTTAGTATTTAGTATTTTAGTATATGTAGTATTATAGTTTAGTATTTTTTGTGTAGTAGTTGTACATCACATAAGCATTGCAGATAGCCATTTGCACAAAATAGATGGTCATTTTCTTCGTCCATTTGTGAGTTTTCCTTATGAAGTGATAATATTTGATCATTTGGTCACTCCTCGTTACTTTTTGACTCATAATAGCTACTTAGTGGTTCGTTATAATGAACAAAACATGCAGATACTTATATATAATCTGTGCTTATAGTGTAATAACCGACAAAGTATTTGTTCACTGATGGATGAACATAATTGAATCAACAATATGCACACCATATTTTTAAGTACAGCAATGATTCACTTATTTTATTATATAAATATATCAAACTACACACTATTGAATAATATTACAGCAAAAAAACTATGAAAAATCAATTAGAGACATTGAAATAATTAGGTAATTATCTCTCTGTGGCAACTTCAGCCTGACAGCTGGCGAGCAACAGACCGCCTGGGACGCACGCTGAGTCAGCACCTATCTTTTGCCAGACTTCCCCGCCCTATAGCGGGCAATATATGCCACTTACGATTTTTTTATTATTTTTCCCGTGATCAGTGAACACAAATTAACAGGTTAGGAAGAAAAAATATTTTTTTGTTTTTGTTTTTCAAAATTACATGCGCCTGTAGGGAAGAAAGGATATTATACCCCTAGCATGTTAAGGGTTAACCCTTAACATGCTAGGGGTATAATAAAGTAACGAAAAAGTAACGAGGCGTGACCGCCGTGTACCAGCCAGCCACTCACGCCCTCCCTCAAGTCATCTGACTCACCCACATTCTCCTCCCACAATACTGTTTTTGCTATAATTCACTATATAGTTTGATATATTTATATAATAAAATGAGTGAATCATTGCTGTACTAAAAAATATGGTGTGCATATTGTTGATTCAATTATGTTCATCAATCAGTGAACAAATACTTTGTCGGTTATTACACTATAAGCACAGGTTATATATAAGTATCTGCATGTTTTGTTCACTATAACGAACCACTAAGTAGCTGTTATGAGTCAAAAAGTAACGAGGAGTGACCGCCGTGTACCAGCCAGCCACTCCTGCCCTCTCTCAAGTCATCTGACTCACCCACATTCTCCTCCCACAATACTGTTTTTGCTATAATTCACTATATACAGACGTTATATATAAGTACCTACATGTTTTGTTCACCATAACTGTACATCTAAGCTTGTATGGTGAGGTGAGTAAAGGCACAAAGACGTAGGACCTCACACAGTCAGCTGATGGCTGCCGCCCTCAAGGCCAGACGCAATAAATTTCTCCTCCAACAATACTGTGTGCTGTTATTACGCTATATACACACATTATATATAAATATCTACCTGTTTTATTCACCATACATGTACAAGTAAACTGGTGTGGTGCCCAAAGACCATCGTGGTAACCAGTAAACAACACCGTCGTCTGCACGGTGGCGTCGTGCAGACGACGCCACCGCCCTCACCAAAACGGCGGCTCCTAACCTTCTCTTGCTGTTTATACCCTCTATACACACGTTATATATAAGTATCTACATTTGTGATCACCATAGCGAACCACTAAGCTAGTATGGTGAGTGCAGTCAATAAAAGGTGGCCACACACAGTCAGAAGACATCGCCACCACCCTCCCTCCCACAGCATTACTCCTCCCTCCATGGCGCACAGCGCTAAATATCACCACAATCCTGCTATTATCAGAACCCTGGTCAGTTTTATCAGTCAGGGGTCTTCTGTAATAATATCATCGCTACATAATAGCATGAACAAGTATATTTTGGCATTTTTAGGCGATGTTGTGGTCACAAGCTGAACAGCAGTGCTGTTAGCTCATGCTGCGTGCGTCAGGCTTGGTTGCTCACTCAATACTGAGGGCAATAACACCCGGGAGTTTGGCCCACGATTTTTTTTTTAAATGGCGACTGTTTACAAGAGCCCTGATGAAGGTGTGGTAAACCCCGTGTAACCGCGGGCCATTTAAATCTTGCGTAGTACTCCAACACGTCATATGACGTGATGCGCAGTTGACTGGAACAACGTCCAACACGTCATATGACGTGATGCGCACTTTAAGGGTTAAGGACCTGCCTGAAACGCTGCGCATACTAGTGGCTTTACAAGAGTGTAAATACTGTACTATGCTATGTATTCTCAAAAACCCAATGTACCTTCTTGTATATAAATAAATAAATAAATAAATAAATAAATTTCATTATTTCGAAGCTGTAGGTCACTGAACCGTGGCGACGAAATCGAACGAAACATGCATGGTGGTGTGCATCTGAGCTCAGCATTCCACTTCACCTGATCTTTCAGGCATCCCTGTGGACAGGAATCGTAGCAGACGTGTGGAAACAGGCTAACATAGTTCCAATCTACAAAAGTGGCAGCAGGGAAGACCCCCTCAATTAGAGACCTGTATCATTGACAAGTGTAATAGTGAAAGTATTGGAAAAATTAATCAAAACTAAATGGGTAGCACATCTGGAGAGAAATTATATAATATCAGACAGACAGTATGGTTTTCGATCTGGAAGATCCTGAGTATCGAATTTACTCAGTTTCTATGATCGAGCCACAGAGATATTACAGGAAAGAGTTGGTTGGGTTGACTGCATCTATCTGGACCTAAAAAAGGCTTTCGACAGAGTTCCACATAAGAGGTTGTTCTGGAAACTGGAAAATATTGGAGGGGTGACAGGTAAGCTTCTAACATGGATAAAAAATTTCTGACTGATAGAAAAATGAGGGCAGTAATCAGAGGCAATGTATCGGACTGGAGAAATGTCACAAGTGGAGTACCACAGGGTTCAGTTCTTGCACCAGTCATGTTTATTGTCTACATAAATGATCTACCAGTTGGTATACAGAATTATATGAACATGTTTGCTGATGATGCTAAGATAATAGGAAGGATAAGAAACTTAGATGATTGTCATGCCCTTCAAGATGACCTGAACAAAATAAGTATATGGAGCACCACTTGGCAAATGGAATTTAATGTTAATAAATGCCATGTTATGGAATGTGGAATAGGAGAACATAGACCCCACACAACCTATATATTATGTGAGAAATCTTTAAAGAATTCTGATAAAGAAAGAGATCTAGGGGTGGTTCTAGATACAAAACTATCACCTGAGGACCACATAAAGAATATTGTGCGAGGAGCCTATGCCACACTTTCTAACTTCAGAATTGCTTTTAAATACATGGATGGCGATATACTAAAGAAATTGTTCACGACTTTTGTTAGGCCAAAGTTAGAATATGCAGCAGTGGTGTGGTGCCCATATCTTAAGAAGCACATCAACAAACTGGAAAAGGTGCAAAGACATGCTACTAAGTGGCTCCCAGAACTGAAAGGCAAGAGCTACGAGGAGAGGTTAGAGGCATTAAATATGCCAAAACTAGAAGACAGAAGAAAAAGAGGTGATATGATCACTACATACAAAATAATAACAGGAATTGATAAAATCGATTGGGAAGATTTCCTGAGACCTGGAACTTTAAGAACAAGAGGTCATAGATTTAAACTAGCTAAACACAGATGCCGAAGAAATATAAGAAAATTCACTTTCGCAAACAGAGTGGTAGACGGTTGGAACAAGTTAGGTGAGGTGGTGGTGGAGGCCAAGACCGTCAGTAGTTTCAAAGCATTATATGACAAAGAGTGCTGGGAAGACGGGATACCATGAGCGTAGCTCTCATCCTGTAACTACACTTAGGTAATTACGGATTAGACCCGTCCACTTGCACAGGGGTTGTTGTGCCAATAACATGAATAATTTCTCAAATAGCTGATTTCTATCATATTACAGTATATTTTTTATTTTATTTAGTTCAGCTTAATTAGGATAATTAAAAACTATTAGAACACCAGTTTTAAAAATGATTTATTTATCTGAAACTTTCAAAGTCATGGGTCGCTGAACTATGACAACACAGATTAAAGTGAGTGAAACCTCACTGTAAAGGGAGGTTTACAGTACAGTATTCCCTTATCTGTCCACCCTCACTCATCTTGTTTCATCACAGAAAATGTATATAAGAAGATTTCAACACATTAGCTAGCTATTTACGCTTTAGCCTTTAAATTAATCTACAAAGATACGTGCCATAAATCAATGAACGAAAATCATGGAAATACAGTCGTTCACTTGTGTGGATCACTCTGGCTGGTGTTTGGTTCATATGGTTCACTTCTGTGATCCAACTTGTCATATGAAGGAATTATTGACTGTAACCTGTGACAGAACGGGAAAGTTTTCCACCAATCTGTGAACCTTGTCCCAACATCGTAACCAAGTAGAGCACTTGTGGACCACTTGTGTGGTTCACTTGTGTGCTCCACTTGTGTGCTCCAACTTGCCATATGAAGGAAATATTAATTGTAACCCGTGATAGAATGGGAAAGTTTTCCATCAGTCTGTGAACTGTGTCCCAACATTGTAAGGAAATCTGCATATTCCCTTCTTCAATGAGCCAGAGTACGCCGAACCGGGTGAGTAAATCAGGCCTGAAAAGTGTGCAACCTAGCCGGAGATGCTGCGAATTGGGGTACGTTGAATCGCGGTTGTACCGTATACACACGTTATATCTAAGTATCTTCGAGTTTTGTTCACCATAACAAACAACTAATTTGGTATGGTGAGTCAAAAAGCAACGAGAAGTGGTCACAACACCAGCCAGCCCGCCACTCGCCCCCACTTCCTCCCCACAACTCCTCACTCGCCAACATCCTCCTCCCACCATGATGTTTTTGCTTTTATTCACTACTGTATATATGAACCTTAACCCAAAACCCGTTTCGTAACCCGAAAAATTTGTAAAGAGGGGCATTTGTAAGCCGAGGTCAACTGTACAGTGGAACCTCGGGTTATGAGCGTCCCTGTTTACGAGTTTTTCGGGTTATGAGCCCGATTTGTTTGGAAAATTTGTATCGAGACATGAGCATTGCATCGGGTTACGAGTTTGTTGATACGCGTACGGGCCGACCTAGCACGTGGTGGCACGGTGATCGCGCCTCAGTTTACCAGTGCCTCATGCCCAGTGACTATCCCACCTGAATTCTTCACAAGGATTTACAGTTTTTTTGTCAGATTTTTGGCCATTTGAGCATAAAAGATGTTATTATATACAGTATCTTGCCATGGGTCCCAAGAAAGCCAGTGGTAAGGTTCAACCTAAGAAAATAGTTGTAAGTAGAGGCAGTAGAAGATGTCCCTGCCACTGACACCACTTGCCTCCCTTCACAACAACTTCCACCACTTGTCTCCCTTGACAACAGCTTCCACCACTGACACACTTGGCTCCCTTCACAACAACTTCCACCACTTGCCTTCCTTGACAACAGCTTCCACCACTGACACCACTTGCCTCCCTTCACAACAACTTCCACCACTTGCCTCCCGTGACAACAACTTCTACCACTGACACCACTTGCCTCCCTTGACAACAACTTCCACCACTGACACCACTTGCC
This sequence comes from Procambarus clarkii, assembly GCF_040958095.1. Classification (NCBI taxonomy): domain Eukaryota; kingdom Metazoa; phylum Arthropoda; class Malacostraca; order Decapoda; family Cambaridae; genus Procambarus; species Procambarus clarkii. The sequence goes on along the minus strand of NW_027189145.1, from coordinate 2,270,531 downwards.
TCCCTTCACAACAACTTCCACCACTGACACTACTTGCCTCCCTTGACAACAGCTTCCACCACTGACACACTTGCCTCCCTTGACAACAGCTTCCACCACTGACACCACTTGCCTCCCTTGACAACAGCTTCCACCACTGACACCACTTGCCTCCCTTGACAACATCTTCCACCACTGACACCACTTGCCTCCCTTGACAACAGCTTCCACCACTGACACACTTGCCTCCCTTGACAACAGCTTCCACCACTGACACCACTTGCCTCCCTTGACAACAACTTCCACCACTGACACACTTGCCTCCCGTGACAACAACTTCCACCACTGACACACTTGCCTCCTTTGGCAACAGCTTCCACCACTGACACCACTTGCCTCCCTTGACAACATCTTCCACCACTGACACCACTTGCCTCCCTTGACAACAACTTCCACCACTGACACACTTGCCTCTCTTGACAACAGCTTCCACCAAAGCCTCCCTTGACAACAGCTTCCACTACTGACACCACTTGCCTCCCTTCACAACAACTTCCACCACTGACACCACTTGCCTCCCTTGACAACTTCCACCACTGACACACTTGCCTCCCTTGACAACAGCTTCCTCCAATGCCTCCCTTGACAACAGCTTCCACCACTGACACCACTTGCTTTCCTTGACAACAGCTGCCACCACTTGCCTCTCTTGACAACAGCTTCCTCCAATGCCTCCCTTGACAACAACTTCCACCACTGACACACTTGCCTCCCGTGACAAAAGCTTCCACCACTGACACACTTGCCTCCTTTGACAACAGCTTCCACCACTGACACCACTTGCCTCCCTTGACAACAACTTCCACCACTGACACACTTGCCTCCTTTGACAACAGCTTCCACCACTGACACCACTTGCCTCGCTTGACAACTTCCACCACTGACACCACTTGCCTCGCTTGACAACAACTTCCACCACTGACACACTTGCCTCCTTTGACAACAGCTTCCATCACTGACACCACTTGTTTCGCTTAACAACTTCCACCACTGACACCACTTGCCGCCCTTGACAACAGCTTCCACCACTGACACCACTTGCCTTCATTGACAACAACTTCCACCACTTGCCTCCCCTGACAACAGCTTCCACCAGTGACACCACTTGCCTCCCTTGACAACAGTTTCCACCAAAGCCTCCCTTGACAACAGCTTCCACCATTGACACCACTTGCCTCTCTTCACATCTTCCACCACTGACACAACTTGCCTCCCTTGACAACAGCTTCCACCACTGACTCACTTGCCTCCCTTGACAACTCCCACCACTGACACCACTTGCCTCCCTTGACAACAGCTTCCACCACTGACACCACTTGCCTCCCTTGACAACAGCTTCCACCACTGACACCACTTGCCTCCCTTGACAACAACTTCCACCACTTGCCTCTCTTGACAACAGCTTCCACCACTTGCCTCTCTTGACAACAGCTTCCACCACTGACACCACTTGCCTCCCTTGACAACAGCTTCCACCACTGGTAACACTTCCCTCCCCTGATAACAGCTTCCACCACTGACACCACTTGCCTCCCTTGACAACAACTTCCACCACTGACACCACTTGCCTCCCTTGACAACAGCTTCCACCACTGATAACACTTCCCTCCCCTGATAACAGCTTCCACCACTGACACCACTTGCCTCCCTTGACAACAGCTTCCACCACTGACACCACTTGCCTCTCTTGACAACAGCTTCCACCACTGACACCACTTGCCTCCCTTGACAACAGCTTCCACCACTGACACCACTTGCCTTCCTTGACAACAACTTCCACCACTGATACTACTTGCCTCTATTGACAACAGCTTCCACCACTGACACCACTTGCCTTCCTTGACAACAACTTCCACCACTGATACTACTTGCCTCTATTGACAACAGCTTCCACCACTGACACCACTTGCCTTCCTTGACAACAACTTCCACCACTTGCCTCCCTTGACAACAGCTTCCACCACTGACACCACTTGCCTCTCTTCACAACAACTTCCACCACTGACACCACTTGCCTCCCTTGACACCAGCTTCCATCACTGCCACCACCTGCCTCCCTTGACACCAGCTTCCACCAGACACCACTCACGTACTTAGACAACAGCTTCAACCTTTGACACCATTTGCCTCCCTTGACAACAACTTCCACCACTGACACCACTTGCTTCCCTTGACAACATCTTCCACCACTTGCCTCCCTTTACAACTTCCACCCCTTGCCTCTCTTGACAACAGCTTCCACCACTTGCCTCCCTTGACAACAACTTCCACCACTGACACTGTTTGCCTCCCTTGACAACAACTTCCACCACTGATGCACTTGCCTCTCTTGACATCTTCCACCACTGACACCACTTGCTATCCTTGACAACAGCTTTAACCACTGACACCACTTGCATCCCCTGACAACAGCTTCCACTACTGACACCACTTGCCTCCCTTGACAACAGCTTTTACCACTGAGACCACTTGCCTCCCCTGACAACAGCTTCAACCACTTGCCTCCCCTGACAACAGCTTCCACCACTTGCCTCCCCTGACAACAACTTCACCACTTGCCTCCCCTGACAACAGCTTCCACCACTTGCCTCCCCTGACAACAGCTTCACCACTTGCCTCCCCTGACAAGAAGCTTCCACCACTGACACCACTTGCCTCCCCTGACAACAGCTTTCACCACTTTCACCACTGATAGCACTACAGACGATTACCCCACATTTCTTCTAACCAACATTCACAAACCACCTCTAGATACAAGGAAGATAAGCTTTAGGCTGCACAATGAAACTTCTATAGGCAACTTTATAGCTGCTGCCGCTAATATCAACTGGGAATCCGGATTAGGTTCCACAGGAGACATCAACCTAGCAGTGCAATCATTTCTTCAAAAAACTCTCAGCCTCTATAACACCCACTGACCTATGCTAACGAAACAAGTCACAACTAAAAGGCTAAACAATCCTTGGCTTACAAAGGGATACTTAAATCTATTAATAAAAAACATGAACTTGAGAAGAAGTATAGGTTAGGTATCGTCTCCAAAGAACTTTCAAAGAATTACTCATCATTACTATCTAAAATAATTAGAAGAGCCAAAATTAAATACTACGAAGATAAATTTACTCAAACAAAGGGCAACATCAAGAAAACATGAAGCACAATTTCACAAATATTGGAATCAAAAAAGATTTTAAATAACAAACCAATAATCCTGTCCAATAACAATGGTCTGCTTTCAGCCATTGATACTGCTATTGAATTCCATAGGTTCTTCTCATCCATTGGGTCATCCCTTGCTAATGATATTCCATCTTCCAGTACTAATGTTCAGGACTATCTTACAGGTAACTACCCAGTCTCTGTACCTAACGCCCGCTAATTCCACTGATGTAAATGAGGTAATCCTTTCCCTTAAGACCAAGTCTAGTGCCCTTACGGAGATACCAACTCTAATCTACAAAAAAGCCTCCAGATCTTTAGCCCTTGCCATTGCATTGCTCTACAACAAGTCACTTGAACTCCAAACTTTTCCAGATATTCTAAAAAGAAGAGAGTAACCCCAGTCCATAAATGTGGTGATCTCACTGATGTCAACAACTTCAGACCGATATCAATTCTGCCAAACTTGTCAAAAATATTTGAAAAACTAATCTACAAGCAGCTTTACTCTTATCTAGCCAAACACTATATACTAAGCTCTTGTCAATATGGCTTCAGACCCCAAAAAAGCACTAACGATGCACTTATTAGTATGATTAACTTGATACATGCAGCGCTTGATAAAAATGAGTTCCCTGTTGGGATATTTGTGGACCTACGTAAGGCTTTTGACACTGTCAACCACCAAATCCTTCTTCTTAAATTACATCATTATGGAGTCAGAGGTCACTCCCTGCAATACCTTCAGTCCTACCTTACTGACAGGCTCCAGTATGTTTCTGTGAATAATTCCATTTCTCCGACACTACCTATAAACATCGGTGTTCTACAGGACAGCATACTTGGCCCTCTCCTCTTTCTCATCTACATTAATGACCTTCCAAATGCCTCTCAACACCTCAAGCCAATCTTATTTGCTGATGACACAACTTTCATCTTCTCCAGTACTGACCTTCTTGCTCTAAATGTCACTGTGAATATTGAACTAAATAAAGTCCATCTTTGGCTAACTGCTAACAAACTCACCCTTAACATTAACAAGACTTTCTATATTTTGTTTGGTAATAAATCCTCAAATGAAATTAATTTAAGAATAAACAATATACAAATCAGTAGTAAAGTTGATGGTAAATTCCTTGGTGTCCTCATCGATAACAAGCTGAATTTCCAGGGACACATTCTAAATATAGCAAAAAAGTTTCTAAAACTGTTGGCGTTCTTTCTAAGATCAGATATTATGTTCCTCGCCCTGCCCTGGTGACGTTCTATTACTCTCTCATCTATCCTTATCTCAACTATGGTATTTGTGCTTGGTGTTCTACTACCCAAAATCATTTACATCCTCTAATTACCCAACACAAAGCTGCTATTAGAACAATATCTAACTCTGGGCCCAGACAGCACTCGGTACCCTTACTCAAATCTCTAAATATGTTAGATATTAAGTCACTGCACATCCTCTCTTGTGTACTATATATATTTAAAACTCTGAATTGTAATGTCAATCCTGACCTTTAACGCTTCCTAGAAGGTTGTAACAGAACACATGTGCACCACACCAGAAACAAATACCCATTTGATATTCCAAGAGTTAGACTTAATCAAACTAGAAATGCTCTACAAATCAAGGGACCCAGAATGTGGAATGACCTTCCCAATTATGTCAAAAATTGTACCTCTCTCAACCAGTTTAAGACGAAAACTAAGTACCTGTACTACCTAATTAACTCCATGTAACCTACCTTACTTCTAAATGTCAACCCATGTCTTACTATTCAAAAAAAAAATGCTGTTTGTTGACCAACTTGTATATTGGCTATTTTCTACCATGTTTCCCCCTCTTTTTTATCTTTTATTATTTTTTTTTCATTCAACACAATTTATACTTTAAGCTCAATTAGTATTAAGTTTTAGTCTAAGTGTTTTTCCCCACCTCTCCTTGCCCGAAACACTATGCGTACTAGTGGCTTTAGGTATTGTATGTACTTCCTCTATCTTTAAATCTAACAGAATGTTTGTACTGTAATGCTGCAACTATGTATGTACTGTTCCTAAATAAAATATTATTATTATTATACTTACCTCCCCTGACAACAACTTCAACCACTGACACCACTTGCCTTCCCTGACAATAACTTCAACCACTGACACCACTTGCCTTCCCTGACAATAACTTCAACCACTGACACCACTTGCCTCCCTTGACAACAGCTTCCACCACTGACACCACTTGCCTCCCTTGACAACAACTTCCACCACTTGCCTCTCTTGACAACAGCTTCCACCACTTGCCTCTCTTGACAACAGCTTCCACCACTGACACCACTTGCCTCCCTTGACAACAGCTTCCACCACTGGTAACACTTCCCTCCCCTGATAACAGCTTCCACCACTGACACCACTTGCCTCCCTTGACAACAACTTCCACCACTGACACCACTTGCCTCCCTTGACAACAGCTTCCACCACTGATAACACTTCCCTCCCCTGATAACAGCTTCCACCACTGACACCACTTGCCTCCCTTGACAACAGCTTCCACCACTGACACCACTTGCCTCTCTTGACAACAGCTTCCACCACTGACACCACTTGCCTCCCTTGACAACAGCTTCCACCACTGACACCACTTGCCTTCCTTGACAACAACTTCCACCACTGATACTACTTGCCTCTATTGACAACAGCTTCCACCACTGACACCACTTGCCTTCCTTGACAACAACTTCCACCACTGACACCACTTGCCTCCCTTGACAACAGCTTCCACCACTGATAACACTTCCCTCCCCTGATAACAGCTTCCACCACTGACACCACTTGCCTCCCTTGACAACAGCTTCCACCACTGACACCACTTGCCTCTCTTGACAACAGCTTCCACCACTGACACCACTTGCCTCCCTTGACAACAGCTTCCACCACTGACACCACTTGCCTTCCTTGACAACAACTTCCACCACTGATACTACTTGCCTCTATTGACAACAGCTTCCACCACTGACACCACTTGCCTTCCTTGACAACAACTTCCACCACTGATACTACTTGCCTCTATTGACAACAGCTTCCACCACTGACACCACTTGCCTTCCTTGACAACAACTTCCACCACTTGCCTCCCTTGACAACAGCTTCCACCACTGACACCACTTGCCTCTCTTCACAACAACTTCCACCACTGACACCACTTGCCTCCCTTGACACCAGCTTCCATCACTGCCACCACCTGCCTCCCTTGACACCAGCTTCCACCAGACACCACTCACGTACTTAGACAACAGCTTCAACCTTTGACACCATTTGCCTCCCTTGACAACAACTTCCACCACTGACACCACTTGCTTCCCTTGACAACATCTTCCACCACTTGCCTCCCTTTACAACTTCCACCCCTTGCCTCTCTTGACAACAGCTTCCACCACTTGCCTCCCTTGACAACAACTTCCACCACTGACACACTTGCCTCCCTTCACAACAACTTCCACCACTGACACTGTTTGCCTCCCTTGACAACAACTTCCACCACTGATGCACTTGCCTCTCTTGACATCTTCCACCACTGACACCACTTGCTATCCTTGACAACAGCTTTAACCACTGACACCACTTGCATCCCCTGACAACAGCTTCCACTACTGACACCACTTGCCTCCCTTGACAACAGCTTTTACCACTGAGACCACTTGCCTCCCCTGACAACAGCTTCAACCACTTGCCTCCCCTGACAACAGCTTCCACCACTTGCCTCCCCTGACAACAACTTCACCACTTGCCTCCCCTGACAACAGCTTCCACCACTTGCCTCCCCTGACAACAGCTTCACCACTTGCCTCCCCTGACAAGAAGCTTCCACCACTGACACCACTTGCCTCCCCTGACAACAGCTTTCACCACTTTCACCACTGATAGCACTACAGACGATTACCCCACATTTCTTCTAACCAACATTCACAAACCACCTCTAGATACAAGGAAGATAAGCTTTAGGCTGCACAATGAAACTTCTATAGGCAACTTTATAGCTGCTGCCGCTAATATCAACTGGGAATCCGGATTAGGTTCCACAGGAGACATCAACCTAGCAGTGCAATCATTTCTTCAAAAAACTCTCAGCCTCTATAACACCCACTGACCTATGCTAACGAAACAAGTCACAACTAAAAGGCTAAACAATCCTTGGCTTACAAAGGGATACTTAAATCTATTAATAAAAAACATGAACTTGAGAAGAAGTATAGGTTAGGTATCGTCTCCAAAGAACTTTCAAAGAATTACTCATCATTACTATCTAAAATAATTAGAAGAGCCAAAATTAAATACTACAAAGATAAATTTACTCAAACAAAGGGCAACATCAAGAAAACATGAAGCACAATTTCACAAATATTGGAATCAAAAAAGATTTTAAATAACAAACCAATAATCCTGTCCAATAACAATGGTCTGCTTTCAGCCATTGATACTGCTATTGAATTCCATAGGTTCTTCTCATCCATTGGGTCATCCCTTGCTAATGATATTCCATCTTCCAGTACTAATGTTCAGGACTATCTTACAGGTAACTACCCAGTCTCTGTACCTAACGCCCGCTAATTCCACTGATGTAAATGAGGTAATCCTTTCCCTTAAGACCAAGTCTAGTGCCCTTACGGAGATACCAACTCTAATCTACAAAAAAGCCTCCAGATCTTTAGCCCTTGCCATTGCATTGCTCTACAACAAGTCACTTGAACTCCAAACTTTTCCAGATATTCTAAAAAGAAGAGAGTAACCCCAGTCCATAAATGTGGTGATCTCACTGATGTCAACAACTTCAGACCGATATCAATTCTGCCAAACTTGTCAAAAATATTTGAAAAACTAATCTACAAGCAGCTTTACTCTTATCTAGCCAAACACTATATACTAAGCTCTTGTCAATATGGCTTCAGACCCCAAAAAAGCACTAACGATGCACTTATTAGTATGATTAACTTGATACATGCAGCGCTTGATAAAAATGAGTTCCCTGTTGGGATATTTGTGGACCTACGTAAGGCTTTTGACACTGTCAACCACCAAATCCTTCTTCTTAAATTACATCATTATGGAGTCAGAGGTCACTCCCTGCAATACCTTCAGTCCTACCTTACTGACAGGCTCCAGTATGTTTCTGTGAATAATTCCATTTCTCCGACACTACCTATAAACATCGGTGTTCTACAGGACAGCATACTTGGCCCTCTCCTCTTTCTCATCTACATTAATGACCTTCCAAATGCCTCTCAACACCTCAAGCCAATCTTATTTGCTGATGACACAACTTTCATCTTCTCCAGTACTGACCTTCTTGCTCTAAATGTCACTGTGAATATTGAACTAAATAAAGTCCATCTTTGGCTAACTGCTAACAAACTCACCCTTAACATTAACAAGACTTTCTATATTTTGTTTGGTAATAAATCCTCAAATGAAATTAATTTAAGAATAAACAATATACAAATCAGTAGTAAAGTTGATGGTAAATTCCTTGGTGTCCTCATCGATAACAAGCTGAATTTCCAGGGACACATTCTAAATATAGCAAAAAAGTTTCTAAAACTGTTGGCGTTCTTTCTAAGATCAGATATTATGTTCCTCGCCCTGCCCTGGTGACGTTCTATTACTCTCTCATCTATCCTTATCTCAACTATGGTATTTGTGCTTGGTGTTCTACTACCCAAAATCATTTACATCCTCTAATTACCCAACACAAAGCTGCTATTAGAACAATATCTAACTCTGGGCCCAGACAGCACTCGGTACCCTTACTCAAATCTCTAAATATGTTAGATATTAAGTCACTGCACATCCTCTCTTGTGTACTATATATATTTAAAACTCTGAATTGTAATGTCAATCCTGACCTTTAACGCTTCCTAGAAGGTTGTAACAGAACACATGTGCACCACACCAGAAACAAATACCCATTTGATATTCCAAGAGTTAGACTTAATCAAACTAGAAATGCTCTACAAATCAAGGGACCCAGAATGTGGAATGACCTTCCCAATTATGTCAAAAATTGTACCTCTCTCAACCAGTTTAAGACGAAAACTAAGTACCTGTACTACCTAATTAACTCCATGTAACCTACCTTACTTCTAAATGTCAACCCATGTCTTACTATTCAAAAAAAAAATGCTGTTTGTTGACCAACTTGTATATTGGCTATTTTCTACCATGTTTCCCCCTCTTTTTTATCTTTTATTATTTTTTTTTCATTCAACACAATTTATACTTTAAGCTCAATTAGTATTAAGTTTTAGTCTAAGTGTTTTTCCCCACCTCTCCTTGCCCGAAACACTATGCGTACTAGTGGCTTTAGGTATTGTATGTACTTCCTCTATCTTTAAATCTAACAGAATGTTTGTACTGTAATGCTGCAACTATGTATGTACTGTTCCTAAATAAAATATTATTATTATTATACTTACCTCCCCTGACAACAACTTCAACCACTGACACCACTTGCCTTCCCTGACAATAACTTCAACCACTGACACCACTTGCCTTCCCTGACAATAACTTCAACCACTGACACCACTTGCCTTCCCTGACAATAACTTCAACCACTGACACCACTTGCCTTCCCTGACAATAACTTCAACCACTGACACCACTTGCCTCCCCTGACAATAACTTCCACCACTTGCCTCCCCTGACAACTTCCACCACTTGCCTCCCCTGACAACTTCCACCACTTGCCTCCCCTGACAACAACTTCCACCACTGTCACCACTTGCCTCCCCTGACAATAACTTCAACCACTGACACCACTTGCCTCCCCTGACAACAACTTCCACCACTTGCCTCTCCTGACAACATCTTCCACCACTTGCCTCGCCTGACAACAGCTTCCACCACTTGCCTCCCCTGACAACATCTTCCACCACTTGCCTCCCCTGACAACTTCCACCACTTGTTACTCCTGACAACAACTTCCTCCACTTGCCTCCCCTGACAACAACTTCCACCACTTGCCTTCCCTGACAACAACTTCCACCACTTGCCTCCCCTGACAACAACTTCCACCACTTGCCTCCCCTGACAACAACTTCCACCACTTGCCTCCCCTGACAACTTCCACCACTTGCCTCTCCTGACAACAACTTCCTCCACTTGCCTCTCCTGACAACAACTTCCACCACTTGCCTCTCCTGACAACAACTTCCACCACTTGCCTCCCCTGACAACAACTTCCACCACTTGCCTTCCCTGACAACAACTTCCACCACTTGCCTCTCCTGACAACAACTTCCACCACTTGCCTTCCCTGACAACAACTTCCACCACTTGCCTCTCCTGACAACAACTTCCACCACTTGCCTCCCCTGACAACTTCCACCACTTGTTACTCCTGACAACAACTTCCACCACTTGCCTTCCCTGACAACAACTTCCACCACTTGCCTTCCCTGACAACAACTTCCACCACTTGCCTCTCCTGACAACAACTTCCACCACTTGCCTCTCCTGACAACAACTTCCACCACTTGCCTCTCCTGACAACAACTTCCACCACTTGCCTCTCCTGACAACAACTTCCACCACTTGCCTCCCCTGACAACAACTTCCACCACTTGCCTCCCTGACAACAGATTCCACCACTGACACCACCAGTCTTTTCTGACAACACTAACTCCAGCTGCCTCCAATGAGAATAACTTTCATCACCTGCCCCTTGACACTAAACCCCAACTACTGACACCACTTGAAGTGAGGATGCACTGTACAGTTTGTAAATTAGGCAACTGACATATGTGGAGAGCTAATGTCATAATTGATATGTTTATCCTGCACACCGCCCCTATTCAGTGGGCAGTGGTGAGTAGGCTGGTAAATGGGGGGGGGGGGGACTTTTGACAAGCCATCAGCTTCCTGTCCTTGTCGAGGCCTTTAGTTTTAGTGACCTCCCGAAAAAATCTGGTAAATTCAGGTTACAATCAATCAGTTATTACCTATAGTTAGCAAACTGGAGATATTTGGCTTAAATTCCTGGTAGCAGATCCTTTTGAATAAAATATTTACACATCTCTTGAAAAATTGTCAAAGAATTGTCCCTGAATTCACGTATCTTTTTGCACTCCATCACATAGTGACGGAGGGCATGCGAGTAATTTTGTTGACATGAATTATATTCAGTCAGGGCTACATCGGCAAGTAATGATAAAAAATTTCATTACCTGCCTAATAGGCAGTGTTTTTTCCAACCAAAATTTCACATTGGTTAATTAGAATTAAGATTATTAACCACTGCACTGCGCCAAACAACAAATGCCGTTTTGAGAGGTGTTTTTTTTTTTTATTTAGGCTATACACTATTTTAATGTTTTCACCAGTCTTTGTGTTTTGAAATTAAAATAGTTGAGTTTGGAAACATTTTGACATTAACTTTACATGAACATTTGTAAAAACAACAAAAATATGTCCTTAACAATTGCACTATGAAGTTTTTGCCACAAACACGTGTGCAGTGCAGGGGTTAAATTACATTAAGAACATGAATGTTAGGTTTAGATAGGTTAAGACAGTTAGCCAAGGATAGATTAGGTTTGGTCACATTCTGCTCGAACGCTATGCGTGTCAGTTGCTCTGCAAGAATGTAAAAACATCAATGCTATGTACTCTCATAAACCAAATGTACTTTCTTGTATATAAATAAATAAATATTTCTTCATTATTTCTAACTCAAAATAAAAATACTGTAAAATCATATATAATGGAAAGCTTTATCATTCCACAAGAAAAAATATTTAGAAAAACATATAATTTCAGGAAAACTCAAATTGTTGTTGGGCAACTCAGGCCTTGTATAGTAGTCCAAGTAATGTGTTCTAGCTATTAAGTACAAATGCACACAGTAATCACACTAACGTCATGTGTCAATGAGAAAATCCATAGGGGCCGTGATGAGGATTCAAACATGTGGTGGGTGTTCCCACACACACACTCCCTAGTCAACTAGGCCACTACATAGTCAAAAGGATTGCAACCTGGAATTCTACTGAGCTCACAATGATTTCCTGATGTTTCCACTAAAGGCAGACCAGGATTTTTACACAATTTCCCCATGCACTCTGGCTCTGTTATTTCAGGAATGTTCTACCTCTTTCAAGGTAGAACATTCAGAGTAATCACACTTATGTGATGTTTCAATGAGAAAATCTGTAGGAGTCGTAATGAGGGTCCGAACCTATGCGGTGGGTAGTCTCACACACACATACCCTAGTCGTCTTGTGGCCTAGCTGACTAGGGCATGTACGTGGGAACACGCACCGCATAGGTTCGAATCCTCATCACGGCTCCTAAGGATTTTCTCAATAAGCATAATGTGAATTTTTTAAAATGCACTGTATATATTACGTACATGCATACAGTCAAAATAAAGAAAATGTTAGATATGTATATTTATTTTTACTTTGCATGAAACAGCATATGCTAACCAAATTAAATTACTTCACAAATTAAAGGAAGTAGCCGATTTCCCACTTATAATTCTTTTTAGACAGGCTCTAAACATATGTCTGCCCATCATAACTGCAGGTGTGTAACACCTGCAAGTGACAGTGTCACACAGTGTCACAGTGCAAGGGTCAATGTATGGAGAAAAGGATAACTAACTCTGATGAATCAGAAGTTTGTAATACTGTACTCTTTGAATGTTGTCACCCAAACTCTTATATGTTACAGGCCTTGCTTCGGATTATATCTTGTCACTGTTAGAAGATTCATTATATGAATTTACCTGAGGGCTGAGTCACTAACTCTCTAGTGGGCTCGATGGGGACAGGAAGCTGGCAGCTTACAAAAGGTCTCCCCCCCCCCATTTATCATAATTGTATCAGTGTTTTTGCCATTTACCGCTTCAGAGAGTACGTGGTTCAAAGAGCTTATAACCTTATAGGTGAAAAAATATCTCCTGTTATCCCGTTATTGAGAACCGTTACTCCCATCCTTCATCCAATCTATTACTGACACCTGCAATGTCACCTTGTCTAATGGACTCTTTATACTGTTCGTTCTGTACTAAATAATTCATAACTCAAAAAACTAAGTAAAGACTCACGCAATCCTTCGTGGGAGAACAGTTCTGTACAAACGTTAAATGAAGTTGGCGGGTTAATGTGCTCCGCGTAGTGATGGTAAACAACTTTGCTTCACATCCTATACAGCACCGCTGATCTCATCTACTCCTAAGTGATATTTTAACCTTTACTAAAGCATACAATAATCATTTACAATTCTAAAACCCATTATATAAATAACTTTAATAAATATTACCTCCTGTTTCCTTGTTTTAATTGTTAATTGTCGCCACTATTTTAATGAAACACTTTAGTGAGTAGTAACGAGAACAAAACTCTTATAAAATATTTATTTATTTTATTTTATTTATTTTATAATAATGATAATATTTCAAACGCAAGAAGGTACAATGGGTTGGTGAGATTACATTAGAGTAATATTTTTACATTCTTGCAATTAAGCCACTGACACGCATAGAGTTTCGGGCAAAACCCAAAACTAATGTACTAAAGGACCCTTGGGAAGATACATATGAAAGATTACACAGTGTAGATCAAAGACTAGCTATAAGTTCATCCAATATCCCCATCTCACAGGATGGTTAGTCATACACGGAATCAGAGGAGAACATAAATTTACCTGATGGGCAATTAGCTGCACTACTACTTGCCACTAACGCACTGAAGAACAGTGTAGGAGTAATTTTCTGTGATTCAAAGTCAGCTTTATAGGCCCTTAAAAACCCAACATGCAAAATTGACACCAGGAGTGTTATAACATCCATTAAAAACAACATTGTTAATGCAAAGAGCAAGAGTTTCTGAGTCTCATTTGTATGGATACCATCTCACGTAGGTGTTGCCCCAGCATGATGACACAGACAAGGCAGCTAAAACTGCATGTGATAGGCCTGAAATTGAGTTGGATATGGGCATTCCAATCTCTGTTGTAAAAGCCACAATATTTCAGGAAATTAGCGAAAACAGAAGAGCCGTCACTGACACACAAAGGCCAGAAAGCACGAGTATAAACGGCTATGACATGTTTAGAACCTATAATTATATGTACGGGCAGCACAAAACATTCACTAGACAGTGTGACATTGTAATTGTCATAATTAGGCTGGGATATCGGTATATATGGCAGGTGATTGAAGGTAATGAATCCCTCAATGGTAAACATTCCAATTGTAAACTATGTGAACAAGAGCTGGGACACACTCTCCAACACTATATATGTAATTTCCTTGTTATAAGTGACTTCAGACATTGGAAGATATTCTTATGCTGTACCCAGATTTTGCTAGTGGAGGCTCATAGATCAGCCTTACATTTTATGTTTTCTCCTAATTTTTAGTCAGAGTTGACTTTTTTTTATTGAGGCTGGTGTTTTCCTCCCTGATTCCATGTATGACTAACCATCCTGTGTGATGGGAATATTGGATGAACCTGTAGCTAGGTTTTGATCTACACTGTGTAATATCTCATATAGAATAAGGAAGCAGCACATTGCTGTCAATACCTAATATACTTAATTGGCTTATTAATTGGCTTAATATACCTGCGTAAGGCTTTTGACACTGTCAACCACCAACACCTTCTTCTTAAATTACATCATTATGGAGTCAGAGGACACTCCCTGCAATACCTCAAATCTTATTTTACTGACAGGCTGCAGTATGTTTCTGTGAATAATTCAATTTCTCCCACCCTACCCATCAACATTGGTGTTCCTCAGGGCAGCATACTTGGTCCTCTCCTCTTTCTCATCTACATTAATGACCTTCCAAATGCCTCCCAACACCTCAAACCAATTCTATTTGCTGACGACACAACCTTCATTTACTGCAGTCCTGACCCCCCTTGCTCTAAATGCCACAGTAAATAAAGTCCATCTTTGGCTAACTGCCAACAAACTCACCCTTAACACTGACAAAACTTTCTGTATTCTGTTTGGCAATAAATCCTCGAATCAAATAAATCTCAAAATAAACAATACCCAAATTTGTAACAAATTAGATAGCAAATTCCTTGACGTTCTCATTGACCACAAGCTGAATTTCCAGGGACACATTCTAAATATATCAAAAAAAGTTTCAAAAACTGTTGGCATTCTTTCTAAGATCAGATTTTATGTACCCCGCCCTGCCCTGGTGACGTTCTATTACTCCCTCATCTATCCATATCTCAACTATGGTATTTGTGTTTGGGGTTCTACTACCCAAAATCATTTACGTCCTCTAATTACTCAACACAAAGCTGCTATTAGGACAATATCCAACTCTGGCCCCAGACATCACTCGGTACCCCTACTCAAATCTCTGAATATGTTAGATATTAAGCCACTGCACATTCTCTCATGTGTATTATACATATATAAAACGCTAAACTGTAATGCCAATCCTGACCTCAAAAGCTTCATTGAAGGTTGTAACAGAACCCATGAGCACCATACCAGAAATAAATAAATACAAAAATACAGTTTTGATATTCCAAGAGTACAACTTAATCAAACTAGAAATGCTCTACAAATCAAGGGACCCAGAATGTGGAATGACCTTCCCAATTATGTCAAAGATTGTACCTATCTCAACCAGTTTAAGATAAAAACGAAGCACTACCTAATAAATTCCGTGTAACCTACCTTACCCCTCTATTGTCAACCCATGTCTGCTTTTTTTTTTAAACAACGCTGTTTGTCGACCTAATCGTATTTGTGCTGCTTTTTCAGCCATGTTCTCCCCCTTATTTATCTCTATTTTTATTTGTTCTCAACACATTTTATTCTTTATACTCAATTAGTATTAAGCTTTAGTCATTAATGTTTTCCCTGCCCGAAACGCTATGCGTAATAGTGGCTTTAGGCATTGTATGTACTAGCTCTATCTATAAATCCATCACTCTTTGTAAAATCTCTTGTATGTATGTACCTTACCTAAATAAACATTTATTTATTTATATATTTATTTATTTATTTATTTATTTATTAATTTTGTTAAGAAAAAAATCTGATGGGCACTATTATTGTTATTATTATTATAGTTATTATTAGTAGTAGTATTACTATAATAATAATAATAATAATAATAATAATAATAATAATAATAATAATAATAATAATAATAATAATAATAATAATAACAATAATATTTGTACAAATGTATATAGATATGAGATATAAAAGAGAGAGATACATAGGTAAAACAAGTAAACATTGAATAAAACTACAAATATGAACTGAACATTTCGGGCATAACTTCAAATAAAATTTTGATTGTATAAAGGTTTGATGAGGTAGACAATACTAACAGGAAGCAGGCTAATATAGAAAACAACACAAGTCATTTTGTAACATACATATATATATATATATATATATATATATATATATATATATATATATATATATATATATATATATATATATATATATATATACATATATATATATATCATTAAATATGACCGCATATTCTGTATTTACTATCTTCTGATTTAGGGCTTCTATTCCTCTAACTATTTTCTTAGCATCAGGGCTTAGCTGAAATAGTTCTCCAAAACTCATTTTCGTAATTACAGGGTGAAGAAAAGAAGTGAATTACTATAGAATGTATTACACTTATTTATACAATTTGCACAACGTTTCGAACCTCCATGGTTCATTCTCAATTGAAAAGAATTTTCAGGTTTGGTTGATTTTATACCCGCACTGGGTCAGGTGATAAGACAATAAAGGTGAAAACATGGGGGGATACATAAGGGATAAAGGGGGGGGGGGGGGTGAAACATAAGAACATAAGAATAGAGGTAACTGCGGAAGGCCTATTGGCCCATACGAGGCAGCTGCTATCCACATACAAAGATTAATCACGTGTAATTGGCCTGTTATGTTGGACATTGTCTTCTGTGTTGGCATCGTTATGTTCTGGTCTTGTCCTTACTCTCATGGTGGGTAGAGTAAATAGTTCCGTGATTTGAGTGTTCATGGTAGGTTGTTCTATTCTTATGTGAATTACTTCAAGAATTTGTAATCTTCTTGCATCTTGGCACATCACTGCACATTCTCTCATGTGTATTATACATATATAAAACGCTAAACTATAATGCCAATCCTGATCTCAAAAGCTTCATAGAAGGTTGTATCAGAACCCATGAGCACCACACCAGAAATAAATACAGTTTTGATATTCCTAGAGTACGACTTAATCAAACTAGAAATGCTCTACAAATCAAGGGGCCCAGAATGTGGAATGACCTTCCCAACCATGTTAAAGACTGTACCTCTCTCAACCAGTTTAAGTTAAAAGCGAAGCTATACCTAATAAATTCCCTGTAACCTACCTTACCCTTCTATTGTCAACCAATGTCTGTTTTTTTCTTTAAAGAGCGCTGTTTGTCGACATAATTGTATTTGTGCTGCTTTTTCATCTATGTTTTCATTTCTTGTTTTCATTCTACTCATTATGCTCAATTAGTATTAAGCTTGTCATTTAAGTTTATCATGCCCGAAACGCTTTGCGTAATAGTGGCTTTAGGCATTGTATGTACTAGCTATACCTATAAGTCAAACAATCCTTGTAAATATTTATTGTATGTATGTACCTTACCTAAATAAAATTGTATTGTATTGTATTGGGTTTTGTCTATTATACAGGTATTTTTGTTCAACATTTCTCTTGTTAGGGTGATGTCATGGGCTTGTCTCATGTGATTCCTGGGGGCACCGGATTGAAGATGGCATGTCAAACGTCATGACATGGCGCAAATGCGCCATGGAGACTTGTACACATTTCAGTGTAAGGATCAAGGCAAATAGTTCGGTGTGAAGGGTAGAGGCCAGGTTGTTTATACGGACTCCCCACTCAAAATATGTCATCACCCATTGTCAGGACAACTACACTTCCAGCTGCACCCGTGGGGCGGTGTAGGGAACCATCAGTGAATATAATATTTGTAATGGGTATATCCCTGAATTAATTCTCTTCACTTCCTTAAAGCATTTGTGTGGGTGATCGGATCTCGTTCAATCTTTCTAGTGTGAACACTGATGTAAAGTGTTTGTGTTTGTGCAAACACTGTAAATTCAGTGTTTGCTGCCCTTTTATCATCCAATATAACTTGGTTAGTCTCATCTTTTAAGGGTCCTACATAGACACTAGCAAAGCCTGGGTACAGCACAAGAATATCTTCCAATATTCATAAGTGTATGAAGTATCTATGCGTACTAGTGGCTGTACAAGAATGTAACAACTCCTGTATATATCTAAAAAAAAAGTATCTAATCTTATCTTAAATAATTACAGAGCTGAAATTATCTCATACCATTTGGCCTGAGGTCACTTATAACAGGGATACAAGCTTCATAGAAGGTTGTAATCACAGATACTGTATAGTGTTGGAGAATATGTCCCAGCTCTTGTTCACATAGTTTACAATTGTAATGTTTACCATTGGGAAATTCATTACCTGCAACCACCTGCCATATATACCGATATCCCAGCCTAATTATGACAATTACAATGTCACACTGTCTAGTGGATGTTTTGTGCTGCCCGTACATATAATTATAGGTTCTAAACATGTCATAGCCCTTTATACTCGTGCTTTCTGGTCTTTGAGTGTCAAAAGAGTAACTGCTCTTCTGTCTTCCCTAATTTCCTGAAATATTGGTGTTTTTACAGCAGGGATTGGAATGCCCATGCCACTCAATTTCAGGCTTTTTCACATGCAGTTTTTAGCTGCCTTGTCTAACATTGATAATTTTGTAACTAGCGTCAAACATTGTTCTTTGCTTAGCTAAACGAACTAGAGGGTTCAGTTCCTGAACCGATTATGTGCCTCTGTAATCCTTTACACCACCGCCCACGGGATGGGTATGGGGTGCATAATAAAGAAAGAAATTGAATTGTCTATGTCATCATGTTCGACAGCACCTATGTACGCTAATGTGTTTTTTAACATAAATAAATAAATAAATAAACAATTTAGTTATTATTATTATTATTATTATTATTATTATTATTATTATTATTATTATTATTATTATTTTATTAACAAGCTTAGGTATAGACAGCAATGTGCTGCTAGCCTATTCTAGTTAGTTAGTTTAGTTTATTTATTATGCACCCCATACCCATGGTATGGGCGGTAGTGGAAAGGGTTACAGAGGCACATAATGGGCTCAGGGACTGAACCCCACAATTTGGAAGATTACACAGTGTAGATACCATAGCCCGTGCTACATGGACACTTCGTTCTGAGTAGCTAAATCTGAAACAACAACAACACAGTGTAGATTAAAACCCAGCTATAAGTTCATCTAATATAGTCAGACATAGAATGCCTAAAGCTTATTGTTTTCATTACCAATCTATTTAGAATGTAAATTCGAATATGTACAAAATAGTAAGATATATTGTATTACGTTTATATTATTTATTTTGTAGTTATAAATGCTAATTGAAAGGTTTACAGAGGATGAAAATGCAAATACAAATTGTGAGATGTGTTTGGTGGATGTGAAGCAGAGTTGTTTACATGCTGGTGATGGCGCCAAGATGGTACGCGACGCTCCTCAGCTTCTTGCAGTCGTTGTGATGGTGTCCAGACTTTATTTATATATATACAAGAGTTCTTACATTCTGGTACAGCCACTAGCACGCATAGCGTTTCGGGCAAGTCCTTAATCCTAATTTTCACACTCATACATTAAGTAGTGGTGGAGGCTGACTCCATACACAGTTTCAAATGTAGATATGATAGAGCCCAGTGGGCTCAAGAATCTGTACAGTTGATTGACGGTTGAGAGGCGGGACCAAAGAGCCAAAGCTCAACCCTTTCAAACAAAATTAGGTGAGTACAACTAGGTAAATATATCCCCAGGAAGCAGCCCGTAGACATAACTCCCAGGTACCCATTAACTGCTAGGTGAACAGGGCATCAAGGTGAAAGAAACTCTGTCCATTTGTTTTCGCCTTTGCCTGGGATCGAACCCGGACCATTAGCACTACGAACCCCGAGCGCTGTACACTCAGCTGTCGGGCCCCTGTCCACTCGGACTTTTAGTTCAAACGACCCCAAGTCTGGTTCAAAATCCAGTCGGAAAAGATCACTAGTAACAGTGGGGGGAACAACGACAAGGCTGAGGCTTTCTTCCACCCTTGAGGCCACTAGAGGTTTACTGAATGATTTTGAACCCTGACTAATTTGACCCATTCTTGGTTGTTGCCAGCAGTGGCAGCTATAATTTATTATAATATAATAATATTAATAATAATTTTATTTAGGTAAGGTACATACATAAAGAGATTTTACAAAGTTTGTTGGCTTTATAGATAGAGTTAGTACATACAATGCCTAAATCCACTATTACGCAAAGCGTTTCGGGCAGGAAAAACATAAATGACTAAAGCTTAAAACTAATGGGTAAAAAGAACAAGATGTGTTGAGTACAAATAAAAATAGAGGTAAAAGAGGGGGGAACATTGTTGAAAAAGCAGCACAAATACAATTACAAATTATTACAGAAAATTACATTCAAACAGCGTTGATTTGAAAAACAAAAAAAACAAAAAACATACATGGGTTGACAACAGAGGGGTAAGGTGAGTTACAGGGAATTTATTAGGTATAGCTTCGTTTTTAACTTAAACTGGTTGAGAGAGGTACAGTCTTTAACATGGTTGGGAAGGTCATTCCACATTCTGGGCCCCTTGATTTGTAGAGCATTTCTAGTTTGATTAAGTCGTACTCTAGGAATATTAAAACTGTATTTATTTCTGGTGTGATGCTCATGGGTTCTGATACAACCTTCTATGAAGCTTTTGAGATCAGGATTGGCATTATAGTTTAGCGTTTTATATATGTATAATACACATGAGAGAATGTGCAGTGACTTAATGTCTAACATATTCAGAGATTTGAGTAGGGGTACCGAGTGATGTCTGGGGCCAGAATTGGATATTGTCCTAATAGCAGCTTTGTGTTGAGTAATTAGAGGACGTAAGTGATTTTGGGTAGTAGAGCCCCAAGCACAAATACCATAGTTGAGATATGGATAGATAAGGGAGTAATAGAGAGTCACCAGGGCAGGGCGGGGTACATAATATCTGATCTTAGAAAGAATGCCCACAGTTTTTGAAACTTTTTTTGATATGTTTAGAATGTGTCCCTGGACACATTCCAGGGAGACATTGTGTTCCCCATTACACTCAAACCTGTGAGCAGGAGGACAAAAGGATTACAAATGGCAAAAGGTCATTATCAGACCTTAATAGATTTATTACATTAGTTTTTATAATTTATCTACACCTTATAATTAATTGTAATGCTAATATCGCCTCTTGCACTGTATCTTATGTTAATTTACAAACATTTATCTGAGGGCCACCAACACTAGTGGCCTCGCTGAGGACAGGAAGCCAGCAGCTTGTCAAAGGTCCCCCCCATTTCTCTGATCATTTCCAGCTGTATTTTAAAACCCAGCAGAGTTTTAGTTCAGTTCATTTATCATGCACCCCATACCTATCCTGTGGGCAGTAGTGGAATGTGTTACAGCGGCACATAATTTCTCCTTTAAAGGCAGATCCTATGGCTAACTCATCAGCTCTTATCGTGCATTCGGAGGCCAACTTGAGATGGAGTCCACATGAAATGTACTCTGTTACCATCATTAATAATTTTGTTGTATTTGTGTCTAGCTTCAGACACGAGCTTGTTACAGTTATGTCTTAAAGAGTTGAAAACAATTAAGGATGATAAAAGAGTCACTTACAATTAATGTATCAAGTTTGGAAACGTGTGCACATTTCGGTGCAAGAAGCAAGGCAAATAGTTCAGTCTGAAGGGTAGAGGCCCAGTTGTTTATACGGACTTCCCACTTGGTGTTTAATGTTCCAGTATGTACAGCAGCTTCTAGAATCTGCATTCTAGTTTCAGGTCTTCTAGTAGGACTTATATCACAAAGGTCAGATTCTAGTATTCTACAGTTTATACTGTTGTTCCCTTGCAAGGGAGGTTAGGCCAGGCTAATAAGTTCTGGTCATTCCTAACAAGAGTCTTTTACACAAACTAGAAAACATACATTTGCTAGGAAGGTTAGTCTAAGGTAGTAGGTTCTAGGGCCTCTGCTCTAGCAAGACAGAGAGCAGTCCCATTGTCTGTCCCATTTACTTGGGCAGAATGTTTGGGCAGAATGTTTGGGCAGAATGCTCTGTAGGTGGGTCTGGAAATTCTGCTCTGACCAAGATGTCATCTAGAGACGACTGTTTCCAAGCTAGAATTGAAGGTTGTAATGGGAAATAGCTGTAGGCTGGGTGCTCCTTGAAATTCTGCTCCATCCATGTCCTAAGCTTGTTGATCTGTCTGTAAGTTGTACAGGCCAAGGGAATGTACCTCACACAAAGCATCATTCTTGTCGAAGGTACAAAATTTTTTGTTCCACAGAAGGTCTTGTCTGTTGAGACGGGAAGGCCTAAAGTTCAGTTGGGCAGCAGATAGGTGCCTCTTGAATCCTTCCTTATAAGGGGTGATGGTGGGTCAGTAGGTAGAGCAGTTGGTTACTGTCTGTGTGGTCTGAGATTCAAGGCTTTGGTTGTCCAGATGAATGAAATATTAGCCATGGAATGGTGGATGGCAATTTATATGACTAGGTCATTTATATGACTATGTGTGAGGGAGCCGGTCGGCCGAGCGGACAGCACGCGGGACTTGTGATCCTGTGGACCTGGGTTCGATCCCAGGCACCGGCGAGAAACAATGGGCAGAGTTTCTTTCACCCTATGCCCCTGTTACCTAGCAGTAAAATAGGTACCTGGGTGTTAGTCAGCTGTCACGGGCTGCTTCCTGGGGGTGGAGGCCTGGTCGAGGACCGGGCCGCGGGGACACTAAAAGCCCCGAAATCATCTCAAGATAACCTCAAGAAGGTCATAGCTCACCTAATACCCACATGCCAAAGCGGCACCCCACGGGGAGGCCGAAAGTTCCAGTTGGGCAGCAGATAAGCGCCTCTGGAATCCTTCCTTTAACCCTTAAACCGCTAAGGGGTTTTTTGGCCTGCAACACCGCCAGGTGCAACAACAACAAAAATTCCCAAAAATTCTTTCGTCTTATAAAAGTGTTCATGTGTGTGTTCCCTGATCACGGGGAAAAAAAATTGTAGGTGATATATTTTGGCCGCGATAGGCGGGGAAGTCAGGCAAAAAAGAGGCGTTGACAAAGCCAGAGTCCTGCTTGATACCTGCTTGATGGGGTTCTGGGAGTTGTTCTACTCTCCAAGCCTGGCCTGAGGCCAGGCTTGACTTGTGAGAGTTTGGTCCACCAGGCTGTTGCTTGGAGCGGCCCGCAGGCCCACATACCCACCACGGCCCGGTTGGTCCGGCATGTTTTTTTGAAAACAGTCTAGTTTTCTCTTGAAGATGTCCACAGTTGTTCCGGCAATATTTCTTATAGTCGCTGGGAGGATGTTGAACAACCATGGACCTCTGATGTTTATGCAGTGTTCTCTGATTGTGCCTATGGCACCTCAGCTCTTAACTGGTTCTATTCTGAATTTTCTTCCATATTGTTCACTCCAGTATGTTGTTATTTTACTGTGTAGATTTGGGACCTGGAACTCCAGTATTTTCCGTGTATATTATTTGGTGTCTCTCTCGTCTCCTTTCTGGTGAGTACATTTCGAGAGCTTTGAGACGATCCCAATAATTTAGGTGCTTTATCGTGTCTATGTGTGATGTATATGTTCTCTGTATTCCCTCTATTTCAGCAATCTCTCCTGCTCTGAAGGGGAAAGTGAGTACTGAGCAGTACTCAAGACGGGATAACACAAGTGACTTGAAGAGTACAACCATTGTGATGGGATCCCTGAATTTGAAAGTTCTCGTAATCCATCCTATCATTTTTCTGGCTGCCGCAATATTTGCTTGGTTATGCTCCCTAAACGTTAGGTCGTTGGTCATCATTATTCCCAAATCTTTGGCATGCTGTTTTGAAAATATTGAGTTTGACTCTAATAGGAGGCCATTTATGAACTTAACTTTATTTCTTGACTTTGACTTTAGACCTTGTATGTTTGCAAATATGAATGATTGTCCCTATTGTGTGTCACTTCTGGAAGGTTTTGGTAGTTCTTCCTTCTCTCTACCCTGATCCAGGGTGTGCTGGTCTGGCAATGGTTTGTCCAGTTTTGGAGTTGGTACTGTGGAGTGTAATAGTTTCTGTGTAGTTGGGGGGTGTAGTATGTGTGGGCTTGACGAAACATAGTCCAGTCTTGGGCATATTCCCCTCCCCAAGCGTACTCCTGCAACGTTTCTGCCTGTCTCTTCCTCCCTCTGGGTCTACTTGCCTCTAAAAAATTTCCTGGGCTATTATATTGGACCTCTCTCATATAGCGCTGTGTACCTCTCATGTGGAAATCAGGGCAATGGTGATCATAGCAGTTCCTCTCATTCACTGAGAGTTTGCATAACTTAGGATGGAAATATCTACAATCCGTTCCAAAACGACATCTGCCTTTCCCTAACATGTTTCGGCATTTCTGTGGGTGCATGAATGTGCATTCTGTGCCTCTGGTCCCATATTTGCACTGTCCTTTTGCATAATATCTGCAAATATTTTCATCTGTGCTGTATTCTTATTGTTTGTATCCGTGTACGACTTGGCTACCTCTGTGTTTTTTGTTCCAACTTTCTCGTTTCCGCGTTCTTTTTCGGTATTTCCCTTATCTTTCTCCTTGTTGCTTTTGTCTTTCTCATTTGTGTTCTCGTCTTTCTCATTGTTTCTCTCCTTACTCCTATTACCAGTTTGCTCCTTCATTTTCATGTACCTTGACACAATGTCCTACATTACTAATTTGGCTCTCTAAACTCTCAGTCCCTTGGTTGTGTTCAGTGTTCGTTGCTGTCTTTATATACTCATACTCTGCATATATTTCTGGTAGCTTTTGTGTGAATTGTAGTCTATGTATTTCAGGAATGACATTCATTAGTTTGGTGATGTTTTCCCACATCTATCTATCATTGTGACAGTCAGAGGCAGTCTGCTATGCCCCAGCTGGCAGGTGGGAGTTGCCACAAAGATATTATTACCTTATTATTTCAATGTCTCTAATTGATTTTTTCTTAGTTTTTTGCAGTAATATTATTCAATAGTGTGTAATGTGATATATTTATATAATGTGTAAACCATCACTATACTCAAAATTGTGGTGTGCATATTAGTGATTCAATTATTATGTTCATAAAACAATAAGCAAATTGTTTTGCTGTTATTACACTATGTACACAGGTTATATATAAATATCTGCATGTTTTGCTCACCATAATGAACCGCTAAGTTGGTATGGTGAGTCAAAAAAGCAACAAGGAGTGGCTGCCCCACCAGCCTGCCAGCCACTGATCGCCATTCCCTTCCTCACCTCCTCACTCGCCAACATTCTTCTCCCCACCATACTGCTTTTGCTTCTTTTCACCGTATACAGACGTTATATATAAGTATCTACATGTTTTGTTCACCATAACTGTACATCTAAGCTGGTATGATGAGTTGAGGCAATAAGACGTAACTACACACACACAGCTTGTGGTTGCCTCCCTCACTGGTTCAAGGCCAGACACACAGCTTGTGGCTGCCTCCCTCACTGGTTCAAGGCCACACACACAGCTTGTGGTTGCCTCCCTCACTGGTTCAAGGCCAGACACACAGCTTGTGGTTGCCTCCCTCACTGGTTCAAGGCCACACACACAGCTTGTGGTTGCCTCCCTCACTGGTTCAAGGCCAGACACACAGCTTGTGGCTGCCTCCCTCACTGGTTCAAGGCCAGACACACAGCTTGTGGTTGCCTCCCTCACTGGTTCAAGGCCACACACACAGCTTGTGGTTGCCTCCCTCACTGGTTCAAGGCCAGACACACAGCTTGTGGTTGCCTCCCTCACTGGTTCAAGGCCAGACACACAGCTTGTGGTTGCCTCCCTCACTGGTTCAAGGCCAGACACACCAATATTTCTCCCCCAACAGTACTGTTTGTGGTGTTATTACTCTATATATACACACACATTATATATAAGTACAAGGTCACCTCGGTTTACGAATTTAATTCGTTCCTGGAGATGGTTCGTGACCCGAAAATTCGTAAACCGAAGTGGATTTCCCCATAAGAAATAATGAGAAATGAATTAATCTGTTCCTGACTCCCCAAAAACCTCACTTCAAAATAAATCTTATACCTAATTCACCCAAATCTTCATTACAAAGTATGTACAAGTTATTACTGGTTGATACCTTGTTGATGGGGTTCTGGGAGTTCTTCTACTCCCCAAGCCCGGCCCGAGGCCAGGCTTGACTTGTGAGAGTTTGGTCCACTAGGCTGTTGCTTGGAGCGGCCCGCAGGCCCACATACCCACCACAGCCCGGTTGGTCCGGCACTCCTTGGAGGAAACAATCTAGTTTCCTCTTGAAGATGTCCACTGTTGTCCCGGCAATATTTCTTATGCTCACTGGGAGGGTGTTGAACAACCGTGGACCTCTGATGTTTATACAGTGTCCTCTGATTGTGCCTATGGCACCCCTGTTCTTCACTAGTTCTATTCTGCATTTTCTTCCATGTCGTTCACTCCAGTATGTTGTTATTTTACTGTATAAATTTGGTACTTGGCCCTCCAGTATCTTCCACGTGTATATTATTTGATATATCTCTCATCTTCTTTCAAGTGCGTACATTTGGAGAGCTTTGAGACGATCCCAATAATTTAGGTGCTTTATTGTGTCTATGATGCTGTGTATGTTCTCTGTATTCCCTTTATTTCAGCAATCTCTCTAAATCTGAAGGGGAAAGTGAATGCTGAGCAGTACTCAAGACGGGACAGTACAAGTGATTTGTATAGTACAACCATTGTGATGGGCTTCCTGGAATTGAAAGTTCTCGTAATCTATCCGATCATTTTTCTGGCTGACGCAATATTTGTTTGGTTATGCTCTCTAAATGTTAGGTCGTCAGACATCATTATTTCCATATCCTTTACATGCTGCTTTCCTTCTATGGGCACATTTGATTGTGTTTTGTTCCCTGTATTATGTTTAAGGTCCTCATTTTTACCGTACCTGAGTACCTGGAATTTATCAGTTAAACATCATTTTTGTTGTTGCCCAGTCGAAAACTTTATTAATATTTGCTTGAAGTTTTTCAATGTCTTCAGCTGAGGTAATTTTCATGCTGATTTTTGTGTTATCAGCAAAGGATGATACGAAGCTGTGACTTGTATTTTTGTCTATATCTGATATGAGAATAAGGAAAAGCAGTGGTGCAAGGATTGTACCCTGATGAACAGAGCTTTTAACTGCACTTGGACTTGATTTTATTTGATTGTTACTCGTTGAGTCCTGTTTGACAGAAAACTGAGTATCCAGTGTCCTACTTTACCGGTTAATCCTATTGACCTCATTTTGTGTGCTATCACTTCATGGACACATTTATTGAAAGCCTTTGCGAAGTCTGTATATACCACATCAGCATTCTGTTTTTCTTCTAATGCTTCAATGACTTTGTCGTAGTGATCAAGTAGCTGTGAGAGGCACGATCTTCCTGCTCGAAATCCATGTTGGCCCTGGGTTGTGAAGATCATTGGTCTCCATGAAATTGGTAACCCTGACTCCTAATCACTCTCTCAAATACTTTTATTATGTGGGATGTTAGTACAAGGTCTTCCCTAGTATACAGACCCACTCCTCCATGTGACCTGATTATTCTATCACACCTGTATAGGTTATATCCTGGAATCCAGATCTCACTGTCCAAGAATTTCCCTGCATGGGTTTCTGTGAAAGCTCCAAATACTGCATTTGACTCCGTACTTACTCCAACTCAGTATTTACCTTTACTGATGACTCCTGTTGGCATACTGAAGACTGTGAGGAGAGGGGAGAGGAGGAGGGGTGTTACTGTTTGGAAGGGGAGTCCCCTTCCATTATAACATCAGGCAGTGATGACTTCTCTTGGGTATATTCTCTGGCACGTTATGCCTGCATGCCACTAGGACCTGCTTCTGGCTCACTGCATGATTTTCTCATTGTTTTTCTTGAAGATGGTTTTTCCCTTCTTTGGAACACTAGTCTGCAGTGAGACATCCACATTGTCATTAATAAGATCAGTGCAAGATTGGCCTGCTAAAGCTTTATCTGGGCAATTCTTTTCAGCAAAACTTTGCAGTTCTTCCCATACTGCACAAAATTTCTTAATTTATGAGGAAGGGACATCCTCTACTGCCTCCTCCTCCTCCTCTGAAGACTTGTTGTACTGCCTAGCTAGTTCAACAACACGTGTACCATTTTTATGTTTACGAATGATCTCTTGTTTTTCCTCTATGGTCATTCACATGTGATTTCTTGCCTTGAACCTTACCACTGGCTTTCTTGGGACCCATGGCAAGATAGATAATAACAACTTTTATGCTCAAATAGCCAAATATCCAAAAAAACTGTAAATCCCTGTGAAGAATTCAGGCGGGATAGTCACTGGGCGCGAGGCACTGATAAACTGAGGTTCGATCGCCGTGCCACCACGCGCTAGGTCGGGCGTACGCGTATCAACAAACTCATATTCCGAGGTAAAGTTCATAACCTGATTCAAATTTTCTGAACAAATCAGGCTCGTAACCTGAAAAGTTCATAAACAGGGACGTTTGTAAACCGAGGTACCACTGTACTGTATCTACATGTTTTATTCACCATAATTGTACAAATACGTTGTATGGTGCCCAAAGACTATAGTGACCACCAGTACACAACATGACAGGTCATGCAGACGATGCCACCTCCCTCACCAAAATGGCTGCTCTCAACATACTCCTATTGCTGTTATTACACTCTATACACATGTTATATATAAGTATCTATATTTGTGTTCACTGTAGCGAACCACTAAACTGGTGTGTTAAGTCCAGTCAATAAAAGGTGGCCACACACAGTCAGAAGACGACGCCACCTCCCTCCCTCTCTCAGCATTACTCTTCCCACCATGGAGCACAGAGCTAAATATTACCACAATCCTGCTACTGTATCAGCTCGCTAATCCGGATTATACGGGAAAGACCCCCCCTCCCCAGCCAGATTATCACGTTAGCCGGATTATCACGTTTTCCGAATTAATTAACATACCTGTACTTTTTTCACCTCGGAGTCCAAAAGGAAACATTTCCAACAATTTTTATACCACACTCATGATTTGAATTGACACACTAATTAGTGTCTGGGCTGGGTGGGTGGTTAGCTGCCTGGCAGGTGGGTGAGCAGGCAGGTAGGTGGGTAGGCAGGTGGGTGAGCAGGCAGGTGGGTGAGCAGGCAGGTGGGTGAGCAGGCAGGTGGGTGAGCAGGCAGGTGGGTGAGCAGGCAGGTGGGTGAGCAGGCAGGTGGGTGAGCAGGCAGGTGGGTGAGTAGGCAGGTGGGTGAGTAGGCAGGTGGGTGGGTAGGCAGGTGGGTGAGCAGGCAGGTGGGTGAGCAGGCAGGTGGGTGAGCAGGCAGGTGGGTGAGTAGGCAGGTGGGTGAGCAGGCAGGTGGGTGGGTAGGCAGGTGGGTGAGCTGGCAGGTGGGTGAGCAGGCAGGTGGGTGAGCAGGCAGGTGGGTGAGCAGGCAGGTGGGTGAGCAGGCAGGTGGGTGGGTAGGCAGGCAGGGATAGTTGGGTTCAGGCAGGTAGGGTTTTAGATGGGATGATGTCAGGCAGATGGGCTTGGTGGGTGAACAGATAGATGGGGTGAACAAGTTCAAGCAGGCAAGTGGGTGGGTGAGCAGGCAGGTGGGTGAACAGGTAGGTGGGCTATCAGGCAGGTGGGCAAGCATGCAGGTGGGTAGGTGGGTGAACAGACAGGTGGGTGGGTGAGCAGGCAGGTGGGTGGGTTGGCAGGTCTGTGCAGGTAGGTGGGTGGGTGGGTGGGTTGGCAGGTGGGTAAGTGGGTGAGCAGGCAGGTGGGTTGTGTAATTACCGAAGTGTAATTACCTAAGTGTAGTTACAGGATGAGAGGTATGCTTGTGGTGTCCCGTCTCCCCAGCACTCTTTGTGTTACAGGATGAGAGGTATGTTTGTGGTGTCCCGTCTCCCCAGCACTCTTTGTGTTACAGGATGAGAGGTATGCTTGTGGTGTCCCGTCTCCCCAGCACTCTTTGTGTTACAGGATGAGAGGTATGCTTGAGGTGTCCTGTCTCCCCAGCACTCTTTGTGTTACAGGATGAGAGGTATGCTTGAAGTGTCCCGTCTCCCCAGCACTCTTTGTGTTACAGGATGAGAGGTATGCTTGTGGTGTCCCGTCTCCCCAGCACTCTTTGTGTTACAGGATGAGAGGTATGCTTGAGGTGTCCTGTCTCCCCAGCACTCTTTGTGTTACAGGATGAGAGGTATGCTTGTGGTGTCCCGTCTCCCCAGCACTCTTTGTGTTACAGGATGAGAGGTATGCTTGTGGTGTCCCGTCTCCCCAGCACTCTTTGTGTTACAGGATGAGAGGTATGCTTGAGGTGTCCTGTCTCCCCAGCACTCTTTGTGTTACAGGATGAGAGGTATGCTTGAGGTGTCCTGTCTCCCCAGCACTCTTTGTGTTACAGGATGAGAGGTATGCTTGAGGTGTCCTGTCTCCCCAGCACTCTTTGTGTTACAGGATGAGAGGTATGCTTGTGGTGTCCTGTCTCCCCAGCACTCTTTGTGTTACAGGATGAGAGGTATGCTTGAGGTGTCCTGTCTCCCCAGCACTCTTTGTGTTACAGGATGAGAGGTATGCTTGAGGTGTCCCGTCTCCCCAGCACTCTGTGTTACAGGATGAGAGGTATGCTCGTGGTGTCCCGTCTCCCCAGCACTCTTTGTGTTACAGGATGAGAGGTATGCTCGTGGTGTCCCATCTCCCCAGCACTCTTTGTGTTACAGGATGAGAGGTATGCTCGTGGTGTCCCGTCTCCCCAGCACTCTTTGTGTTACAGGATGAGAGCTATGCTTGTGGTGTCCCGTCTCCCCAGCACTCTTTGTGTTACAGGATGAGAGGTATGCTTGTGGTGTCCCGTCTCCCCAGCACTCTTTGTGTTACAGGATGAGAGGTATGCTTGTGGTGTCCCGTCTCCCCAGCGCTCTTTGTGTTACAGGATGAGAGGTATGCTTGTGGTGTCCCGTCTCCCCAGCACTCTTTGTGTTACAGGATGAGAGGTATGCTTGTGGTGTCCCGTCTCCCCAGCACTCTTTGTGTTACAGGATGAGAGGTATGCTTGTGGTGTCCCGTCTCCCCAGCGCTCTTTGTCATATAATGCTTTGAAATTACTGTCGGTTTAGGCCTTCACCACCTACTCACCTAAATGTTCCAACCGTCTACCACTCTGTTTACAAAAGTGAATTTTCTTATATTTCTCCGGCAGCTTTGTTTCGTTAGTTTAAATCTATGACCTCTTGTCTTGAAGTTCTGGGTCTTGGGAATTCTTCCCTATCAATTTTATCAATTCCTGTTACTATTTTGTACGTAGTGATTATATCGCCTCTTTTCCTTCTATCTTTTAGTTTTTGCATACTTAATGCTTCTAACCTCTCCTTGTAGCTCTTGTCCTTCAGTTCTGGGAGCCACTTAGTGGCATGTCTTTGCACCTTTTCCAGTTTGTTGATGTGCTTCTTCAGATATGGGCACCATACAACCACTGCATATTCCAGCTTTGGTCTAATAAAAGTCATGAACAATTTCTTCAGTATTTCTCCATCCATGTATTTAACCCTTAAACTGCGCATGGCGTATATATACGCCATGAGTAACATGTCCCACGGTGTGCATGGTGTATATATACGCCATAGATTGCCAGGCATGAGCGAACAACATTGCTGTTTAGCTTGTGACCACAGCATTGCTGAAAAATGTCAAAATAAATATATAACTGCTATTATTTAACGATGATAGTATTACAGATGACTCCTGACTGTGATAAAAATGGCCAGGATTGTGATAATAGCAGGATTGTTGTGATAATTAGCGCTGTGGGAGGAGTGATCCTGAGGGACGGAGGGAGATGGCATCGTTTACTGACTGTGTGGCCACCTGTTATTGTCTGCATTCACCATACCAGGTCAGTGATTCTCTATGGTGAACACAAATGTAGATACTTATATATATAATGTGTGTATTAGTGTAATAACAGCAAAAGGATTATGTTGGGAGGAGCCATTAGGGTGACAGAGGTGGCGTCGTCTGCATGACTTGTCTGGCTGTGTGGAGGGTGGCCACTATGCTCTTTGGGAATCCTACAAGCTTAGGTGTACAGTTAAGGTGCATACAACATGTAGATATTTATATATACACACTTTATATATAATGTGTGTATATAGTGTAATAACACTGCAATTGTATTGTTGGGGAGAAATTTAATGTGTGACCTTGAATGAGTGAGGGAGGCAGGTGGTAGCTGACTGTGTGTAGCGACGACTCTTAGTGCCTGAACTAACTATATCAGCTTAGTTGTACAGTTGTTGAACAAAATATATAAGTACAGTGGTACCTCGCATAACGAATTTAATCCGTTCCATGTTCGTCATGTGAAACGGACGTCATACAAAACGAGTGTCCCCCATATAACCAGTGTGATGCACTGTGTTTATTGTGAAATACCCCCAGAGTGCATGACATCAAATGTTCCCCAAAATATCATTTTTCTTTGCATAATGATAAATTACCGTCCCTGAACATGTCTATGTAAAAATAATTACCAAATTCCACTTACTTTGGCTGTGAGGGCGTGGACAAGGTGCGCTGTGACGTCATCAGGGGCTGGTGGCCCGTGTGTAAAGCTCCCAGACACGGTCGCGCAGGCCATTCAAGCACCGCGTGTTGCCACAAATATATTTTCAAATATTTTTTCTATGCATTTCCAATGCGGTTTTATTTGTTTCTTTTATCGTATATGATGCATATTTGTGACCTTTACAATATGTATACAGTAGAATGTTTATAATTTTCCATGGAACTGTGATACATGTGTCAGTAATGTGTCCACAATAAATGTTTATTGTCACAATATTACGTGGTAAAAATTCACTAAAATTACAATATGTATAGTTTCACATACTATATACACAGTAACACACTGTATTACACACTCAGTACTTTGGAGGTGAGTAATAGTCAACGAAGTAGTCCATGGTACACAGCACGACTTTGCTCTCCTTGCACCAGCTACAGATAGATTTTCGATCCTGTTTCATCGTTCTGCGTGCTTGCAAATAACACACTCGTGTGCACCCTTGGCTTTAGTACTTGTAGGTGGTATGTAGCCAAGCTTGTAAAGCATAAGGTAGTATTGAAACGATTATAGGAAAAGCTCAATTTGTAAGGTAGTCTTGAAAAGATCGCTTTGTAAGGTCCCACACAGGAAGAGATTCAGCTAGCCTCAAAGAGTGTCCATCAGTCAGGAAGAGATTCAGGTATTCTTGAAAATATCAATGAACAACACCACCATGGAAGCCGCTAACACTTCATCTATGCTACTTGTATCAGATGCATCATCACTGAACGCAGAAAACGATTCATCTATGTATCATCTATATAAATTTGAGATGGCAAGGGTGGGGCTCAGAGCTACAACTGGATACGCTCGCTGTATCATCCTCATAGGTGCTGTATCACTGGCATCCGACCGTTGTGTTAAGCCCTTATTGCGCCTAGCTTCACCAATGTTATGACCCTTATGTTCTTCAAACAATAGGGTCTGAATTGCACCGACTGAGCGCAGTCTTTCAACACCGTGTAGGACAGGTGTTTGAGAGCCAGAGGCGCGTGTGCCACAAATGGTTGCTCACGCAGTACTAACCCAGCCAGCAGCCCTTGTCTTTCATATTCGTTATAGGAAAAGGTTCGTTCAGTGTTTGTTGGGAAGGCTGCTCCATTATGACAATCTTTCTTTGTTTCAAATGTGTTCCATTTGTTTTGTATTTGTTACTTACGTCTCAATAATGGAGCAGCCTACCCGACAAACACTGAACGAACCTTTATGGCATTTGTCCATTTTTCAAATTGTTTCAACAGTTCTTTTATTTTTTCGCTTTTTTTTTTTATTTAAGAAACATGGAGCAGCCTACCTGCCGAACACCGAACGAACCTTTTTGACATTTGTTGTATATCAGACATTTCATTTCTTTTTTCCTACAAAAACGTCAATGCTTTGCAACATCTCAGCAGTCACCCTTTTATATCCCAGCATCATTAGCATCTTTAAACAAGAACAACATAATTTATGTGCATCGTCGGAGGCGTCTAAGAATGTGCAAGAAGCAGCCTGCCCCCACCGCGTGGTGCTGACGTTACTCAAACCAGCGTTCATCATGCGGGACGATTTGACGCCGATCGGGCCGTTCGTTACCCAAAATGTTCGTCTTTTGGGGCGATCGTTATGCGAGGTACCACTGAATGGAACCTCTATTAACGAGTTTAATCCGTTCTGGCACCGAGTTCGTTATCTGGAAAACTCGTCTTAAGAAACAAATTTCCCCATTTAAAATAAAGGAAATAAATTTAATCCGTTCCACTCCCAAAAACATCCATACTTGTATGACATTTTTTTATGTAAATATAATACTGCACATGTAATTATAAATGTTTTGTTATACTGTTTTAATGTTTACCTTATGAAGAGTAGTTGCTGGCTTGAGGGAGACAATGGGGAGGTGGGAAGGAGGAGAGGGGTTATGGTGTGGAAGGAGAATCCACCTTTGAGTCAGGCGGATTCTCTCTTCTTGGGAATTTCACCCAAATTTCATTTCAAATGTCACACAAGGATGCGTTAGACCAGCACCAAATAAAAAACTACGTCGATTGCACTCGTGTCAACAACACAATGGTCTTACCACGAAGATACAATACAATGCCTTTCTCCCAAATAGGCTATGTGGCTATTAGAGAAAACGGAAATTTCATGGCAAACATGTTTATACTATCCCCAAGTCGATCGGATAAGAATTAGATTTTATAGAAGTATTTGCTCAAATGACACTTGAGCGTGGTGTTTGGGTGCATTCAAGAGAAAAAAGTGTGTCACGTTCAAGCGACATACCTGCGAAAGTGATAACACTTTCACAAAGTGTTATCACAAAGTGATAAGTTAATTAAACATTTTCACACACTGGGTTGTCACTGCTTTATCAGAGCAGCTTTTCCAAGAACGCATTCACCTTTTCAAACATTCCCAACACTTCCCTGATCTCAGTGGAAGAGGCAACATCCTCCCTTACCTCCTTATTCCCTTACTAATGGTGTAAATTGTTGATGAGGACCTGCCATACTCCCTTGTGAGATCAGTCACACAGACACCACACTCATGCTTTGCTATAATTTCCTTCTTCAAATCCACAGTAATTGTGTCTTTCTTCCTCTTGAAAACACTATCTTTAGCAAGCAGCTTCTTTGGCGACATCGTGTGTTACAAATTGTAGTCACAAAACCACTAAAAACACAAAGAAAAGCGCAAATAAATCCAAAGGGATGCTTGTCGTGTGCGATACAACAACACTGGCGTCGGAGGCGTCCAAGAATTTG
Organism: Procambarus clarkii; assembly: GCF_040958095.1. Taxonomy (NCBI): domain Eukaryota; kingdom Metazoa; phylum Arthropoda; class Malacostraca; order Decapoda; family Cambaridae; genus Procambarus; species Procambarus clarkii. The sequence continues at coordinate 2,234,758 of NW_027189145.1, read as the reverse complement.
CGAGAACCCGCGAGACGCTAGGAAGCACCATGTGGTTTTGCTCGTTAATAGAGGTGAAGCTCGTCAATAGAGACAAATTTGCTGCGAGTGGCTCGCTCGTTACTGGAAATGCTCGTTAATGGAGCCGCTCGTTAATCGAGGTTCCACTGTACTTATATATAACATCTGTATATAGTGAATAAAATAAAATACAGGATGGTGGGAGGAGAAAGTGGGCATTGTTGAGGGAGTGAGGGAGGGTGGGGTGACAGCACGCTGGACTTGTGATCTTGTGGTCCTGGGTTCGATCCCAGGTGCCGGCGAGAAACAATGGGCAGAGTTTCTTTCACCCTATGCCCCTGTTACCTAGCAGTAAAATAGGTACCTGGGTGTTAGTCAGCTGTCACGGGCTGCTTCCTGGGGGTGGAGGCCTGGTCGAGGACCGGGCCGCGGGGACACTAAAAAAGCCCCGAAATCATCTCAAGATAACTTCAAGATAACCTACTTATATATAACCTGTGTATATAGTGTAAAAACAGCAAAACTATTTGTTTATTGTTTTATGAACATAATAATTGAATCACTAATAAGCACACCATACTTTTGAGTATAGCGATGATTCACCCCTTTTATTATATAAATATATCACAATACACACTTTTGAATAATATTACTGCAAAAAAAAAACTAAGAAAATATTTGAGACATTGAAATAATTAGGTAATAATATCTTTGTGGCAACCCCCACATGTCAGCTCGGGTGAGGCTGACTGGCTCAGACGACCGCTCTGTCAACGCCCACTTTTTGCCAGACTTCCTCGTCCTATTGCGCCCAAAATATGCCACCTACGATTTTTTTTTTATTTTTCCTGTGCTCAGGGAACACAAATTAACATTTTTAGAAGATGAAATTATTTTGTTAGAATTTTGTTTTTTCTTGCGCGCATGTGTAAATCTCCTCAGGACCCCCTTAGCAGCTTAAGGGTTAAAAGCAATTCAGAAGTTAGAAAGGGTAGCATAGGCTCCCCGCACAATGTTCTTAATGTGGTCCTCAGGTGATAGTTTTCTATCTAGAACCACCCCTAGGGGCCTCGTAGCCTGGTGGATAGCGCGCAGGACTCGTAATTCTGTGGCGTGGGTTCGATTCCCGCACGAGGCAGAAACAAATGGGCAAAGTTTCTTTCACCCTAAATGCCCCTGTTACCTAGCAGTAAATAGGTACCTGGGAGTTAGTCAGCTGTCACGGGCTGCTTCCTGGGGGTGGAGGCCTGGTCGAGGACCGGGCCGCGGGGACACTAAAAAGCCCCGAAATCATCTCAAGATAACCTCAAGATAACCCCTAGATCCCTTTCTTTGTCAGAATTCTTTAAAGATTTCTCATATAATTTATAGGTTGCTGGGGTCTATGTTCTCTAATTCCACATTCCATAACATGGCATTTATTCACATTAAATTCCATTTGCCAAGTGGGGCTCCATATACTTATTTTATCTAGGTCTTCTTGAAGGGCATGACAATTATCTAGGTTTCTTATCTTCCCCATTATCTTAGCATCATCAACAAACATGTTCATATAATTCTGTATTCAATCTGGTAGATCGTTTATGTAGACAATGAACATTATCAGTGAAAGAACTGAACCCTGTGGTACTCCACTTGAGACATTCCTCCAAATCGATACATTGCCTCTGATTACGGTCCACATTTTTCTATTAGGAAATTCTCCATCCGTGTTAGAAGCTTACCTGTCACCCGTCCAATATGTTCCAGTTTCCAGAACAACCTCTTATGGGGAACTGTCAAAAGCCATTTTTAGGTCCAGATTGATGCACTCAACCCAACCATTTCTTTCCTGTAAAATCTCTGTGTCTCAATCATAGAAACTGAGTAAATTCGTTACATAGGATCTTCTAGATCGAAAACCATACTGTCTGTCTGATTTTATATTGTTTTTCTCCAGGTGTTCTAACCATTTAATTTTAATTATTTTGTCCAATATTTTGACTATTACACTTGTCAATGATACCGGTCTATAATTGAAGGGGTCTTTCCTGCTGCCATTTTTGTAGATTGGAACTATGTTAGCCTTTTTCCACACATCAGCTACAACTCCTGTACACAGGGATGCCTGAAAAATCAGTTGAAGTGGAATGCTGAGCTCAGGTGCACATTCTCTCAGAATCCATGGTGAATCTCCATCTGGACTAACTGCTTTGTTCTTACTTAGCTCCTTTAGCATTTTTTGACCGACTCCCTCTCTCCCTGACCGACTCCCTCCCTCCCTCTTTTCCCTTCCTTCCTGATTCCTTCCCTTCCTCCCTGACCGACTCACTCCCTCCTTCCCTTCCTGACTGACTCACTCCCTCCTTCCCTTCCTGACCGACTCCCTCCCTCCTTCCCTTCCTGACCGACTCCCTCCCTCCCTCCCTCCCTCCCTGACCGACTCCCTCCCTCCTTCCCTTCCTGACCAACTCCCTCCCTCCTTCCCTTCCTGACCGACTCCCTCCCTCCCTTCCTTCCTGACCGACTCCCTCCCTCTCTCCCTCCCTGACCGACTCCCTCCCTCTCTCCCTCCCTCCTTCCATTCCTGACCGACTCCCTCCCTCCCTTCCTGACCGACACCCTCCCTCCCTCCCTCCCTCCCTCCCTCCCTCCCTCCCTCCCTTCCTGACCGACTCCCTTCCTCTTTCCCTTCCTGACCGACTCCCTCCCTCCCTCCCTTCCTGACCGACTCCCTCCCTCTTTCCCTTCCTGACCGACTCCCTCCCTCCCTCCCTTCCTGACCGACTCCCTCCCTCTTTCCCTTCCTGACCGACTCCCTCCCTCTTTCCCTTCCTGACCGACTCCCTCCCTCCCTCCCTTCCTGACTGACTCCCTCCCTCTTTCCCTTCCTGACCGACTCCCTCCCTCCCTCTCTCCCTCCCTGACCGACTCCCTCCCTCCCTCCCTTCCTGACCGACTCCCTCCCTCCCTTCCTGACCGACTCCCTCCCTCCCTTCCTGACCGACTCCCTCCCTCCCTCCCTTCCTGACCGACTCCCTCCCTCCCTTCCTGACCGACTCCCTCCCTCCCTCCCTGACCGACTCCCTCCCTCACTCCCTCCCTCCTTCCCTTCCTGACCGACTCCCTCCCTCCCTTCCTGACCGACTCCCTCCCTCCCTCTCTCCCTCCCTGACCGACTCCCTCCCTCCTTCCCTTCCTGACCGACTCCCTCCCTCCCTCCCTTCCTGACCGACTCCCTCCCTCCCTCTCTCCCTCCCTGACCGACTCCCTCCCTCCCTGACCGACTCCCTCCCTCTCTCCCTCCCTGACCGACTCCCTCCCTCCCTCCCTCCCTGACCGACTCCCTCCCTCCCTCCCTCCCTGACCGACTCCCTCCCTTCCTGACCGACTCCCTCCCTTCCTGACTGACACCCTCCCTCCCTTCCTGACCGACACCCTCCCTCTCTTCCTGACCGACTCCCTCCCTCCTTCCCTTCCTAACCGACTCTCTCCCTCCCTTCCTGACCGACTCCCTCCCTCCCTTCCTGACCGACTCCCTCCCTCCCTCCCTTCCTGACCGACTCCCTCCCTCCCTCCCTTCCTGACCGACTCCCTCCCTCCCTCCCTGACCGACTCCCTCCCTCCTTCCCTCCCTGACTGACTCCCTCCCTCCTTCCCTCCCTGACTGACTCCCTCCCTCCCTCCCTCTTTTCCCTTCCTTCCTGATTCCTTCCCTTCCTCCCTGACCGACTCCCTCCCTCCTTCCCTTCCTGACCGACTCCCTCCCTCCTTCCCTTCCTGACCGACTCCCTCCCTCCCTTCCTTCCTGACCGACTCCCTCCCTCTCTCCCTCCCTCTCTCCCTCCCTCCTTCCATTCCTGACCGACTCCCTCCCTCCCTTCCTGACCGACACCCTCCCTCCCTCCCTCCCTCCCTCCCTCCCTCCCTCCCTCCCTCCCTGACTGACTCCCTCCCTCCCTCCCTCCCTTCCTGACCGACTCCCTTCCTCTTTCCCTTCCTGACCGACTCCCTCCCTCCCTCCCTTCCTGACCGACTCCCTCCCTCTTTCCCTTCCTGACCGACTCCCTCCCTCCCTCCCTTCCTGACCGACTCCCTCCCTCTTTCCCTTCCTGACCGACTCCCTCCCTCTTTCCCTTCCTGACCGACTCCCTCCCTCCCTTCCTGACCGACTCCCTCCCTCTTTCCCTTCCTGACCGACTCCCTCCCTCCCTCCCTTCCTGACCGACTCCCTCCCTCTTTCCCTTCCTGACCGACTCCCTCCCTTTCTCCCTCCCTGACCGACTCCCTCCCTCCCTCCCTTCCTGACCGACTCCCTCCCACCCTTCCTGACCGACTCCCTCCCTCCCTTCCTGACCGACTCCCTCCCTCTTTCCCTTCCTGACCGACTCCCTCCCTTTCTCCCTCCCTGACCGACTCCCTCCCTCCCTCCCTTCCTGACCGACTCCCTCCCTCCCTTCCTGACCGACTCCCTCCCTCACTCCCTCCCTCCCTCCCTTCCTGACCGACTCCCTCCCTCCCTTCCTGACCGACTCCCTCCCTCCCTCCCTTCCTGACCGACTCCCTCCCTCACTCCCTCCCTCCTTCCCTTCCTGACCGACTCCCTCCCTCCCTCCCTTCCTGACCGACTTCCTCCCTCCCTCCCTGACCGACTCCCTCCCTCCCTGACCGACTCCCTCCCTCCCTCCCTCCCTGACCGACTCCCTCCCTCCCTCCCTTCCTGACCGACTCCCTCCCTCCCTTCCTGACCGACTCCCTCCCTCCCTCCCTTCCTGACCGGCTCCCTCCTTGACTGACACCCTCCCTCCCTTCCTGACCGACTCCCTCCCTCCCTTCCTGATCGATTCCCTCCCTCCTTCCCTTCCTGACCGACTCCCTCCCTCCCTTCCTGACCGACTCCCTCCCTCCCTCCCTCCCTTCCTGACCGACTCCCTCCTTCCCTCCCTTCCTGACCGACACCCTCCCTCCCTCCCTCCCTTCCTGACCGACTCCCTCCCTCCCTCCCTTCCTGACCGACTCCCTCCCTCCCTCTCTCCCTTCCTGACCGACTCCCTCCCTCCCTCCCTTCCTGACCGACTCCCTCCCTCCCTCCCTCCCTCCCTCCCTTCCTGACAGTCTCCCTCCCTCCCTTCTTGACTGACTCCCTCCCTCCCTTCCTGACCGACTCCCTCCCTCCCTCCCCTTCCTGACCAACTCCCTCCCTCCCTCCCTTCTTGACCGACTCCCTCCCTCCCTTCCTGACCGGCTCCCTCCCTCCCTCCCTCCCCTTCCTGACCGACTCCGTCCCTCCCTCCCTCCCCTTCCTGACCGACTCCCTCCCTCCCTTCCTGACCGACTCCCTCCCTCCCTTCCTGACCGACTCCCTCCCTCCCTCCCTCCCTTCCTGACTGACTCCCTCCCTCCCTCCCTTCCTGACCGACTCCCTTCCTCTTTCCCTTCCTGACCGACTCCCTCCCTCCCTCCCTTCCTGACCGACTCCCTCCCTTCCTGACCGACTCCCTCCCTCTTTCCATTCCTGACCGACTCCCTCCCTCCCTCCCTTCCTGACCGACTCCCTCCCTCTTTCCATTCCTGACCGACTCCCTCCCTCCCTCCCTTCCTGACCGACTCCCTCCCTCCCTCCCTTCCTGACCGACTCCCTCCCTCTTTCCCTTCCTGACCGACTCCCTCCCTCCCTCTCTCCCTCCCTGACCGACTCCCTCCCTCTCTCCCTCCCTGACCGACTCCCTCCCTCCCTCCCTTCCTGACCGACTCCCTCCCTCCCTTCCTGACCGACTCCCTCCCTCCCTCCCTTCCTGACCGACTCCCTCCCTCACTCCCTCCCTCCCTCCCTTCCTGACCGACTCCCTCCCTCCCTCTCTCCCTCCCTGACCGACTCCCTCCCTCCCTCCCTCCCTGACCGACTCCCTCCCTCCCTCCCTCCCTGACCGACTCCCTCCCTCCCTCCCTTCCTGACCGACTCCCTCCCTCCCTCCCTCCCTGACCGACTCCCTCCCTCCCTCCCTTCCTGACCGACTCCCTCCCTCCCTCCCTCCCTGACCGACTCCCTCCCTTCCTGACTGACACCCTCCCTCCCTTCCTGACCGACTCCCTCCCTCCCTCCCTGATCGATTCCCTCCCTCCTTCCCTTCCTGACCGACTCCCTCCCTCCCTTCCTGACCGACTCCCTCCCTCCCTCCCTCCCTTCCTGACCGACTCCCTCCCTCCCTCCCTTCCTGACCGACACCCTCCCTCCCTCCCTTCCTGACCGACTCCCTCCCTCCCTCTCTCCCTTCCTGACCGACTCCGTCCCTCCCTCCCTTCCTGACCGACTCCCTCCCTCCCTCCCTCCCTTCCTGACAGTCTCCCTCCCTCCCTTCTTGACCGACTCCCTCCCTCCCTTCCTGACCGACTCCCTCCCTCCCTCCCCTTCCTGACCGACTCCCTCCCTCCCTCCCTCCCTTCTTGACCGACTCCCTCCCTCCCTTCCTGACCGACTCCCTCCCTCCCTTCCTGACCGACTCCCCTCCCTCCCTCCCCTTCCTGACCGACTCCGTCCCTCCCTCCCTTCCCTTCCTGACCGACTCCCTCCCTCCCTTCCTGACCGACTCCCTCCCTCCCTTCCTGACCGACTCCCTCCCTCCCTTCCTGACTGACTCCCTCCCTCCCTTCCTGACCGACTCCCTCCCTCCCTTCCTGACCGACTCCCTCCCTCCCTTCCTGACTGACTCCCTCCCTCCCTCCCTCCCTTCCTGACCGACTCCCTCCCTCCCTTCCTGACCGACTCCCTCCCTCTCTTCCTGATCGACTCCCTCCTTCCCTTCCTGACCGACTCCCTCCTTCCCTTCATGACCGACTCCCTCCCTCACCGACTCCCTCCCTCCCTTCCTGACTGACTCCCTCCCTCCCTGAGAGGGAGCCACTGGGGCTCGTCCAGGAGGAGTCATTTCATTGCATTCAATGTTGGGATTTTTCACACACTATGGTACTGTATATTGCATCTTTCTGGAAGAGTGTGAAAGAACTTGGCAGCTGGTCGGAAGAGTCTGCAGGGTCCTGGCGCCTGACAGCTGACTGGACAGCGCTTCGGATTCGTAGTCCTGAGGTTCCGGGTTCGATTCCCGGTGGAGGCATAGAAAAATGGGCAAAAAGTTTCTTTCACCTGATGCACCTGTTACCTAGCAGTAAAGAGGTACCTGGGAGGTAGACAGCTGGTACAGGTTGCTTCCTCGGGGTGTGTAACAAAATGGAGGCCTGGTCGAGGACCGGGCCGTGGGGACGCTAAGCCCCGAAATGATGTTAAGATAACCTCCTTGAGGTTACCTTGAGGTGCTTCCGGGGCTTAGCGGCTCGGTCGTCGATCAGGCCTCCTGGTAGCTGGACTGATCAACCAGGCTGTTAGACGTGGCTGCTCGCAGCCTGACATATGAGTCACAGCCTGGTTGATCAGGTATCCTTTGGAGGTGTTTGTCAAGTTCTCTCTTGAACACTGTGAGGGGTCTTTTAGTTATCCCCCTTATGTGTAGTGGCAGCGTGTTGAACAGTCTCGGGCCTCTGATGTTGATAGAGTTCTCTCTCAGAGTACCTGTTTCACTTCCGCTCTTCAACGAAGGTATTCTGCACATCCTGCCATGCCTTCTGGTCTCATGTGATGTTATTTCTGTGTGCAGGTTTAAGACCAGCCCCTCAATTATTTTCCAAGTATAGATTATTATTTATCTCTCCCGCCTGCGCTCAAGGGAAAACAGATTTAGGCTCTTTAGTCGGTCCCAGTAGTTTAGATGTTTTACTGAGTGGATTCTAGCAGTAAAGGATCTCTGCACGCTCTCTAGGTCAGCAATTTCTCCAGCTTTGAAAGGGGCTGTCATTGTGCAGCAGTACTCGACTCTAGAGAGCACAAGCGTTTTGAAAAGTATCATCATCGGTACAGCATCTCTAGTGTGAAAAGTTCTTGTTATCCAACCTGTCATTTTTCTTGCAGTTGTGACTGCAACTTTATTATGTTCTTTAACCCTCAAACCGCTAGGGGCCCAAATGGAATTCACACCCACTTTACCTTGATGTTACCTTGAGGTGCTTCCGGGGCTTAGTGTCCCCGTGGCCCGGTCGTCGACCAGGCCTCCTGGTTGCTGGACTGATCAACCAGGCTGTTAGACGCGGCTGCTCGCAGCCTGACGTATGAGTCACAGCCTGGTTGATCAGGTATCCTTTGGAGGTGCTTATCCAGTTCTCTCTTGAACACTGTGAGGGGTCGGCCAGTTATGCCCCTTATGTGTAGTGGAAGCGTATTGAACAGTCTCGGGCCTCTGATGTTGATAGAGTTCTCTCTCAGAGTACCTGTTGCACCTCTGCTTTTCAACGGGGGTATTCTGCACATCCTGCCATGCCTCCTGGTCTCATGTGATGTTATTTCTGTGTGCAGGTTTGGGACCAGCCCCTCAATTATTTTCCACGTGTAAATTATTATGTATCTCTCCCGCCTGCGCTCAAGGGAGTACAGATTTAGGCTCTTTAGTCGGTCCCAGTAATTTAGATGTTTTACTGAGTGGATTCTAGCAGTAAAGGATCTCTGCACGCTCTCCAGGTCAGCAATTTCTCCAGCTTTGAAAGGGGCTGTCATTGTGCAGCAGTACTCCACTCTAGAGAGCACAAGCGTTTTGAAAAGTATCATCATCGGTATAGCATCTCTAGTGTGAAAAGTTCTTGTTATCCAACCTGTCATTTTTCTTGCAGTTGTGACGGCTACTTTATTGTGTTCTTTAAAGGTAAGGTCTTCCGACACGAGTACACCCAGATCCTTTACATTGCCTTTTCGTTCTATGTTATGATTTGCCTGAGTTTTGTACGTGGTTTCTGTTTTTATATCTTCAATTTTTCCGTAGCGCATGAGCTGGAACTTATCCTCGTTAAACACCATATTATTTTCTGTAGCCCATAGAAAGACCTGATCTACATCTGATTGGAGGTTTGCCGTGTCCTCTATGTTGCCAACTCTCATGAAAATCCTAGTGTCATCTGCAAAGGATGATACAGTGCTATAGGTTGTGTTCTGGTCTATGTCCGATATGAGGATGAGAAAAAGTACTGGAGCAAGCACAGTACCCTGGTGGACTGAGCTCTTCACGGTTGATGGGCTGGATTTTATTTTGTTGACTATTACACATTGGGTTCTGTTATTCAGGAAATTGTAGATCCATCTACCTATTTTCCCGGTAATTCCTTTTGAACGCATTTTATGTGCAATAACACCATGGTCACATTTATCAAAGGCTTTTGCGAAATCTGTGTAAATTACATCAGCATTTTGTTTATCTTCCATAGCATCTAATGCCCACAGGCGCAAAAAAAAAAAAAAAAAATCCAAAAAATTCTTTCGTCTTATAGAAGTCTTCATTTTTGTTTCCTGATCACGGACAAAATAACAAAAAAATCGTAGGTGGCATATTTTAGCCGCAATAGGGTAGGGAAGTGTAGCAAAAAAAGGGGTGTTGACAGAGCCTTCGCCAGACGAGGTCTACTCCGCTCAAGCTGTCAGGCGGCAGTTGCCACAAATATATTATTACCTAATTATTTCAATGTCTCTGATTAGTTTTTTTTTGAATTTTGAAACTTTTCTTAGTTTTTTTGCAGTAATATTATTCCGTACAGTGAATTGTGGTATATTTATATTATAAAATGTGTGAACCATCGCTGTACTCAAAATTATGATGTGCATATTAGTGATTCAATTATTATGTTCATAAAACAATAAACAAATAGTTTTGCTGTTGTTACACTATATACACAGGTTATGTATAAGTATCTGCATGTTTGTTTACCATAACGAACTACTAAGTTGGTTTTGTGAGTCAAAAAGCAACGAGGAGTGACAGCTACACACTGCAACTCCCTCCCTCAACACCACCTCACTCGCCCTCATTCTCCTCTCACAATACTGTTTTTGCATTTATTCACTATACACAGACGTTATATATACGTATTTACATGTTTTGTTCACCATAACTGTACATCTAAGCTTGTATGGTGAGTAAAGGCACAAAGACGTAGCTACTCACACACTCAGCTGGTCGGCGGCCGCCCTCAAGGCCAGATGCACTAATATTTCTCCAACAATATTGTTTGTGGTGTTATTACGCTATATACACACATTATATATAAGTATCAACCTGTTTTATTCATACCTGTACAAATAAGCTGGTATGGTGCCCAAAGACCATAGTGGCCACCAGTAAACAACATAACAAATCGTGCAGACGAGGTATCTCCCTCACCAAAATGGCGGCTCCCAACCTACTCCTCTCGCTGTTATCACACTCTATACACACGTTATTTATAAGTATCTACATTTGTGTTCACCATAGCGAACCACTAAGCTGGTATGGTGAGTGCAGTCAATAAATGGTGGCCACACACAGTCAGAAGACAACGCCACAGCCCTCCCTCCACAGACTTACTCCTCCCTCCATGGAGCACAGCGCTAAATATCACCACAATCCTGCTATAATCAGAATCCTGGTCAGT